>NC_000067.6:20568118-20845618 GCF_000001635.26 Mus musculus | reverse complement strand
TTGGATATACACAAGTAAATTGGGTGCCTATGTATCACTGGGAGTGTTAAATTGCGTTTGTTAATACGAGATCTAGTATATATACATTATTTAAAATGTCCTGTAGTTTCAAATTTGTTAAGATTTATGAGATGGGCGATGTGTTCGTACTTGAATTAACTATGAAAGATTGGTTTTGGATTAGATTTGAAAGATCTATCATGTCAACTTTATTTAACCCTTACAACCACCAGGGCCACAACGTCCTGTTTTTATAGGCAACAATGCTTTATCCCTTAAGGGCACACCAGGGGCAATAAACTGTCCCTTTGTCAGCCAGAACATTTTTTCCCCCCTAGGTAATTCTACTTGTAAGGACGGAGCTTAAAATTCCTCAGAAATGTCAGCACTACAATATGGACGCTAAGCCCGGCTATCAGACTCTAGGAACATTTTATGGTTTGCCAAACACTTTAAAGATAAATCCCATTGTGACTAAGTTAGCAGGAGGCATTGTCTGGTGTTGGTGTTACAGAACCTGTCTGATACAAACTCTCAAGTAGCAGCGTTGTCTGTAAGATGTGGAAACGTTCACTGTCTCTGTTCACCCTGAGTTGAGTATCAAAACATTAAATGGCTGGTTGAATGCCTTTCCTGAGAAGAATTACCTCCACTGTGATTTTACATTTAAACATGAAGCTAGAATATTTGGTTTTTGTCCTTCACTGTTCTTCTTTATTTCAAAGAAAATTTCAGATAGTGAAATAAATAAAATGTAATTCCCTTGAGGTGATTGGAAGGTCCTTGGTTCTGTCTGTCTGCCTGTCTGTCTCCTGCCATGAACTAATCCAGGATTTTTCTTGTGCTAAGCAAATGCTCTACCACTGAGCTATGTGAACCTAGGTTCAATGATTAGTTTTTAAAGGCAAATTTTTTATAGTACCATGAATACAATGGATATTGGCATTTTCCTTCATGAAAGAGTTATTTATTTCTGAGCTGAGAAATACAGGCCTTTGTTACCACACCCATTTTCTGTGTTGTGGGGTTGAATCCAGGGGCACCTGTGCACTAGGCAAGCACTGTACCACACCGGGCTATATCTCTGACCTTCTGGGATATTTTAGTACTGGCTTTGTAGTTCGCACAAAGTGAGTGGTTTTTTTTCACACTCTTCAGATCTCTGTTTCAAAGGGGAACTTGTTAGAAACCAAAGGAGAGGGGGAAGTGCTCCCAGATGAAGCCTACTGGAGAGAGAAACTCCCAGATCATATTTAGGGACGGGACCCTGGAGGGCAAACAAATCTAGTTTTTGTTCATGGCCTGAAGCAGGGAAAACCCTAGCTCTGTCCTGGCCAGAGGCCAGGAATGGCATAGTGAACTCTTATATCTTCTTCTTCTTGTCTATCTTAAATAAGTACTTTGTCTGGAGGCCATATGAGAGTGTGTGACTGAAATTCTAGTCCAGGCATTAATCCTTTCTGGTGAACAGCTTTGGAACGGGGGTTCTGGATTTTCATGGCGGAAATGGGTTATATCCATTTCCAATTTCAGCCCACCTCCTAAATTATCTTATATCCTCCAGTTTTGAGAAGGGAATGTTACAGTGGTATAAGAATCCAATGAAGATGGATATCAAGGCTCTTTTTAGGCCTACTAAGAAAAGGAAGCCATTTTCTCCTGCTCAAAAGAATGACTCTTCCTTTGCCTTCTTCAGGGAGGAAGGAGGCAGGACAATCTGATCTGCTTCAAACATGGGAGTACCACACCTACTGTTTCTTCCTTTAAGAGTTAGTCTATTTGGGCCTGCTAAGGAGATGGGAGGAATATCAATTCTTTCATTGAAATAGTGTCTGTTTCCTTCCCTGAAATCCTGCTCCCATGTGACAAAGAGCTTCTATCAGGCAATGCCATTAGAGAACTGAAGCTCACCTACTTTCCCAAGAAAGGTGTGGCTTGTCCTTCTTTTCTCTCTCTTTTTCAGATACTGGCCCAACCAGCATGCTCTCCCAGATGCTTTGAGACTTTTCTAACATTCTCCTAATCCCCCACTCCTTCAACCATGAAGATGGTTGCCAAACTCCACTGCCGAACTTCCCTTTTTTTTTCTTGGACCCTAACTCAAAGGACATTGCTTCCTCTGGCTCATTTTCATCTCTCTATTTCAGGAAGCTGCTAGGAAGTGCTTCTCTACCTTCCTAATGCTATGACCCTTTAATATACTTCCTCATGTTGTGGTGACTCCTAAACACAAAATTAATCTTGTTGCTACTTTGTAACTGTAATTTTGTATGAATCATAATGTAACTGATATGCAGGATATCTAATATGTGACCCCTATGGAAGGCTTGTTTGATCCCAAAGGGATCAAGACCCACAAGTTGAAAATTGCTGTGCTAGCATTTATTAAACCCTTTTATCAATGAGACTAAAAATTGGAAAGACCTCCAGTTTCATAAGTAATGTGTTGTACTCAATGTCCAGCATGCCAAAGTGTCCTGTAAAAGAGTCACCTGGCTGCAGGGACAGTGGTGAACCATGTGGCTATAAAAACCTCCATAATCAAAGCTTAATGCTTAGCAGATAGATGAGGCAGTACCAGGCAGCAGGTGGGAAACAGCAAAGCTAGAACAAAGAAAACTTGATATTGACTTACACCCAAGAGCCTGTTTTCTATTTAAGCAACAGAGTTTAAATATCCATTTTTCTAGTAAGAAAAATATAAGCTCTTGTTTTAATTGCCTCAAATATTTGATTATAAAACAAAAGAGGTCCATGGTTCAAATTGTTCCAAAGGAAATTTAGGGCTGGCAGTGGGAGAAGGTACCAGCCACTGGGCCTGATGACCTTACCTTGGTCTCTGCCTCACTTGGTAGAGCAATAAGTCCTTCAAGTTGACCTCTGACCTCCATGTGTGTACACATTCACATACAGTGAGCATGAATAAATAAAATGTAACAATACAAGAGGGGTCCTGTACCAAGATGCACTGCAGATTTGACTGCTGTGTTACATGTATGTCAATAGGTGGCAAATAGGAGAGAGTTCAGAAAATTGAACATAATACTACCTAAGTCCCATTAATACCACTCCTGGGCATACATCCAGAAGATGCTCCAACATGTAATAAGGACACATGCGCCACTACGTTCATTGCAGCCTTATTTATATTAGCCAGGAGCTGGAAAGAACCCAGATGCCCCTCAACAGAGAATGGGTACAGAAAATGTGGTACATTTACATAATGGAGTACTACTCAGCTATTAAAAACAATGAATTTATGAAATTTTTAGGCAAATGGATGAAACTAGAAAATATCATCCTGAGTGAGGTAACTCAATCACAAAAGAACACACATGGCATGTACTCACTCTTAAGTGGATATTAGCCCAGAAGCTCGGAAGACCCAAGATACAATTCATAAACCACAGGAAACTCAAGAAGAAGGAAGACCAAAGTGTGAATGCTTTGATCCTTCTTAGAAAGGGGAACAAAATACCCATGGAAGGAGTTACAGAGACAAAGTGTGGAGCAGAGACTGAAGGAATGATCATCTAGAGACTGGGGATCCATCCCATAAACAACCACCAAACCCAGACACTTTTGTGGATGCCAAGTGCTTACTGACAGAAGCCGGTTATAGCTGTCTCCTGAGAGGCTCTACCAGTACCTGACAAATACAGAGGTGGATGCTCACAGTCATCCATTGGACTGAGCACAGGATCCCCAGGGAAGGAGCTAGAGAAAGGACCCAAGGAGCTGAAGGGGTTAGCAGCCCCATAGGAGGAACAACAATATGAACTAACCAGTACCCCCAGAGCTCCCAGAGACTAAATCACCAACCAAAAAGTACACATGGTGGGACTCATGGCTCTAGCTGCATATGCAGCAGAGGATGGCCTTGTCGAGCATCACTGGGAGGAAAAGCCCTTGGTCCTGTGAAGGGAGTGAGTGATGCTTGGTGATGGCCTCAAGGTGCTGCTAATTTGTCCTCCTGAACACTGTGTGTATTCTTTATTAGGTACACCATTTACCTTTCAATTTGTCTCCTGCGGTCTACATGTAATTTATGATTGCCTTTTGTGGTGGTTTGAGTGGGAATGGCCCCCATAGATTCACGTGTTTGAATGCTTGGCCCACAGGGAGTGGCACTATTAGGAGGTGTGGCCTTGTTGGAGGAAGTGTCACTGTGGAGGAGGGCTTTGAGGTCATATACACTCAAGCTATGCCCAGTGTAATAGACAGTCTCCTTATGTTGCCTGTGGATCAAGATGTAGAAATTTCAGCTCTTTCTCCAGCACCATGTCTTCCTGCACACTGCCAAGATGATAATGGACTAATCTTCTGAAACTGTAAGCCAGCCCCAATTAGCTGTTTTCTTTTATAAGAGTTAAAATGGTCATGGTGTCTCCTCACAACAATGAAACCTAAGCGAAGACACCTCTGAATATGAAATGCTCACCACAGGCTCAAGTGTTTGAAAATTTGGTCCACAGATAGTGTTTGTCCTAGATATGTTTATCACCTTGACACAGATTACACTCATCTGAGCAGAAAGCCTTGATTGAGGCATTACCTCTATCAGATTGACTGTGGACATGACTAGAAGGTTATTTTCTGGATTTTTCATTGATATAGATGGGCCTAGTCAACTATGGGTAGCACCATCCCTAGGTAGGTAGTCCTGGGCTATATAAGAAAGCTAGTTGAATGTGAGTCTGAGAGTGAGTGAACCAGACAAAAAGCAAGGAGGTAGTATTCTGTGATCCTGACTCCAGGCTCCTGCCTTGAATTCCTGGGGATTGAACTCAGCTTCTTGTGTTTGCATGGTCAGCACTTCACCAACTGAACTATCTCCCCAATTCCTAAAGTTTTATTTGGCCTGTAATAGGAATTATAAATTCTTGCTAGCTCGTGGAAAAGACACACAATTCAAGTATTTTACTTACAAACCATAAGCCTGGATTGGGTAGGTTTGGAGCAATTCTAACTTATTTCCTAGATATAACGTCCCTTGTTACTTACTATTTTTCTGACCATGTGCTCATGATCTGTCACTTCTTGTGCCATCTTCATCCTCCCTTTCTTTCCTCTCTTCCTCTCTTTTCATCTCCCTTGAGACTCCCTCAGTCAATCCTCAAGTCCCACCTTTCTCCTTCCACTGCCCAATCACAGGATCTAGCCTTTTATTGACCAGTTAAGTTGGGGAAAGACTTACATAGCATCACCTGGTGTACGTGAGGATCTGCTCATTGGGAACAACCAGATCTTGGGAGCCAGTATTTAGCATTTAAATACAAGCAGCACCAGACCAATCACCTATATAGCAAATTTATTTCCCGTCCAAATTTTCCAGGTCTTAAACATTTGTAGAGTCTCTAGAAATAACTGAAGGTCCTGAACACTTTGCCCTAATAGATATGAGGTCCTGAAGTCTGAAGCTCAATTGAGAGAATAATAACTATTAGAGGCATTCAGGGAAAGATTTCTCTACAGGGGCAGGAAGCCCCATATGCTGTGCCTGGGAACCTGCCAATTTGTCTGCCCATCAGCTGCGGCTCCTAAGGCATCAAGAGGAAGATGCTGTGATTCTGAGCCTAATTTGGATGCAAGAAATCAGACGTTGCTCACAGCAGAAACTACACCAGCCATTTGAAGTACTAAGAAGTTTTAAAGTATCCAACTCTTTTTTTTTTTAAGTTCAGAACATGGAAGGATGAACAGGGTTCATATTTTATGAAAATGAACATCAAATATTCCCGGGGGGAGGGGAGAAAAAGCAGGTCTTTTGGTTTCCAGTGGATAAAAAGGGTCTGCAAGCAAACACAGGTGATAGTCTACACAGTGGGGAAGACAGAGAACAGAGAGCTGAAGGAAGCTGTGTGGATGGTGGTGCAAGCCCATCATACACAACTAAGCAGCCAGGAAGCAGGAAGGTCAGGAGCTCAAGGCTGTTCTGGAGGTGGTAGTGAGTTATGGGAGATCAGATTGGAGGGAAAGACCATTAATTTGCAAAGATTTGAAAACTGCCTCATTGGGACAAGGAGAACGCAGATATGAGAGAGGAATCTTGGTCCTTGCAGGCCACCATGTAAGTACTAAATTGCTCAAATCATAGGAATGTATTATTCCTTACAGAGCTAAAGAACAGTAGTCCAAGACCAAGGGAATGGCAGGGTAAGTTTCATCTGAAGCCTCTTCTCTTGAGTTGGTGGAGCCGTCTGACATGCTTGTGTTGCTTCTTGCTTGTGGTCTAGAATTTGAGGGAACCAGGCTTGCTATAAAGACACAAACCATACCAAGCGGGCCCAGAACCCTCTAAACCTTAGTCCTAACTCTCAGAATGGTCAAAGATCTCACCAGTAGTTATTATCATATTGGAGGTTACCCTAGATATCAACACACGAATAATAATTGTTACTGTTAGCAAATGGTGAAATTACAGATTAACAAACTGGAGTGTGATGAGTTGGATATCTCAGCCTGAGGTCATACCAGGAAATGACAGAGTTTGGGTTTATACTAGAACTTGGCTTCCACCTCTAACTTGGCTTCCTCACCCCAACTTCCATGAAGCTGAGCGTTCTTTATCCAAATAGCAGGAGGAAGACATGGGATCAAAATCAATGAGAGCCTAGCTTTGAATGTCCTTTTGTCTCCTTTGTCTTGGACAAAGTCTAACTGGGGTATCAACGGAATTTCTACATGAGAAGACTGTGGGTTATTCTTCAGGGTCTGTGGAGCTCTGGAGAGATACCAGAAGATGGTGGCAGGGTCCATGCTGCTCCAATTTCTGAAAAGGAGAAGAAAGTGAATTCTACAAACTTGAAGTACTTGTTCTGGGCAATGTTCTTGAAGGGTAATCTATTCACAAAGAAAAGGGGACAGTATTCTGCTAACAGCCTTCAGATGAAGATGTAGAACTCTCAGCTCCTCTGACTGGATGCTGCCATGTTCCCCACTTGATGATAATGGACTGAACCTCTGAACCTGGAAGCCAGCCCCAATTAAATGTTGTCCTTATAAGAAAAAAAAAAAAAAAAAAAAAAAAAAGAGGGGCTGGCGCGATGGCTCAGTGATTAAGAGCACCAACTCCTCTTCCCAAGTTCAAATCCCAGCAACCACATGGTGGCTCACAACCATCCATAACGAAATCTGATGCCCTCTTCTGGAGTATCTGAGGACAGCTACAGTGTACTTACATATAATAAATAAATAAATCTTAAGGAAAAAGAAAAGGAAAGAAAAAGAAATTAGTTCTTGCCACCACCAAGTTTTTAGTGAAATGACATGATTTCAGATGAAGCCCACAGCCCTTCGATAAAAGACTGGGTTTTGTTTGTTTGTTTGTTTGTTTGTTTTCCTTTTATTGAGATTCTTTTTTTCACCTAATATATCCTGGTTACAGTTTCACCTCCCCTTCCCAGCTCCTCCCCACCTCTCCACCAGAATAAAATAATACGATAAAACACTAACACATCCAACAGAAGGAAAAGAGCCCAAGAGAAGGCACAAGAATCAGAGACCCTCTTGTTTGTGCACTCGGGAATCCCAAAAAATCACTAACGTGGAGGTCAAAAGCTGCTCAGAGGACCTGGTGCAGACCTGGGTAGGCCCTGAGCTTCCTGCCTCAGCCTCTGTGAGTTCAGATAAGCTTTGTTCATGTTGATTTAGAGGGCCTTGCTTTCTCCATCCCCTCTGGCTTTTACAAGCTTCTGCTGGTTTCCTAAGCCTTGAGGATAGGGGTTTGATGGAAAAGGCCTGTTCGGGGCTGAGTGATCCAAGGTAAAAGATGGGAATATTTTTATTTAGATTATATATTTCTTTCCTAATGAACATCTTAGAAATGTGTAGACAGGTAGACTCATTAAAAAGAAATATCTTTTTTACAAAATTAATAAGCACTAAATTTCATTGTTTGCACAAAAAATATAATTTGAGGTTGTGAATCTTTTAGCCTTGTGATAATTATAGATTTATATGCCAGGGCTATACAGAGAAATTTTTCTCAAGAAAGGGGTATGGTGGATTTAGGGAAAGTTACAGGGTTGGACAACTATGGTCAAAATACATTCTCTAAAGTTCTCTAAAATTTTCTTTTAAAGAAGAAAAACCTATGAATTATTCCTTTCAAAAAGCCAGAAGTCCTCTTATACTGTAACATTAATATGAAAAATGTAATGCAGAAAATGAATTATCCCAGCATGTCTCTCACATGCTGTTGGTAGTCCAAAGGAGTAAAGGAAGCCATGTGAGGCAAAGATTTTTGATCTAGTAGTTATTTCAAAGGCATGTAGCAGCTATTATTCACACAAAGAGTGATGTGTTTATAAGAAGATAAAGAGAGGAGGAGATATGTTTTATGGAGGTGTAGTCAGGTATGAGGGCATGGGGGAAGAGAGTATCACGCTGAGGCATCCCTTACTCCTGAGGGAATAGCCGCACTATTCTAAAGTATAGAAGAGAGTTTATTCAGGGCATGGGGAGGGGAATCAAGAGGACAGTAGAGGCAGAAAAAGGCAGAGAGAGTGAGAGAGTAGAAGAGTAGAGGCTGGACATGAGCATGTGGAGAGAACATGGGGAAGGGGAAAGGGAGAGGGTGGGAACAGGAAGGCAAGAGCAAGGGAGGAGTCAGAGAGCGAGGAGGGGCAGGCAGGCCCTTTTAGATTGAGTCAGGCTTACCTGCCCCCTTCCTTCTTCTCTTTAACTTCCACTGCTGAGAGTCACTTTCTCAAACCAGCTCAAGTGCCTCCTTCACCCAAGTGTTGTCCCTTCAGATCAACTTCCCTGTGTCACCAGGATACTTGGAGTGAAGCTCATTTCCCAGTATTAATGGCAACGAGGACAAGGCCAGTGGCCCAGATATCTAAGATTTGAAGCTGATTTATGGAGTCACTCCAAGGAGACAGGAATCTTCCAACCCTGGAGGTGAATGTTGTATTTTAGAAAAGATAGGAAGAAAGAATATGTTTGGGGGAGGTGAGGTAATGTGTGGGGGAAGGGAGTGCCTCTGCGGGCCCATGCTGGGGATTCCCTTCCCCCTCTGAGGCTGCACCACTGTATAGTATAGAACAGAGTTTATTCAGGGTGTGGGGAGAGGAGTTGAGAAGGAGGGAGGGAGGGGAGAGAGAGAGAGAGAGAGAGAGGAGTGGGAAGAGGGTAAGGGAGCAGGAACAAGAGGAGAGAGCAAGAGAGAGCGAGGAGGGACCAAGCAGCCCCTTTTATTGTGAATCAGGCACACCTGGCTGCTGCCAGGTAACTATGGGGCGTGGGTCGGAGCCTAGCCTAAATACCAACAATGAAATAGGTCCCTCCTGAGTGAGAGAGTAAGAAAGAACTTCTGGGATTACTATTTGTAACTATTTGTGAGCCTGCATAAAAAGCAATCTACTGTTCCTGGAATTCCTTGACCTGTCCCTAAACTAAAAATCCTGATTAAAGTTACCTTAATCCCAAGAGTTCAAGGTCACGATGTGAATCCCCGGCCAGACAGTTCTACATGAGAACGTGTCTCAAGAAACAAACAAAAATCAAATCCTCAAATAAAATAAGTCTTAAAGTTACTGCAAAAAGGTAACCAAAGGAGGCTTGGGGAAGGAATGAAGTGGGAATGAGGGCATGGAGATTCCAAGGGTGTTTGAGGGCAGCTGTGGGGAATACTCCAGGATTCGCCTGTGGTTGAGGTGTAGTGTGTCCTTGAGTCTATAGGTGTGGCTGCTGGGCATCCAAGGATGTTGGATGCTGCAGTGGGAGCCTCGCAGAATCTGGACACGGGGTGGGATGGGCTGGAAAGCAGGACAGGTGTAAAGGTGGGTAGTGTCAGCTTGGACGATGAGCCAGAAGTTCAAGTTTGGTGACCAGAAGCAGGCTCTCAGGGTGAACCAGGAAGTTGGTGAAGTTCATGTGGGCCCTGTGACATGTAGTGCGCAGCTTAAGAAACCAAGTGGTAAGTGTTCACGTTTCTTTCACTTAGAAGCTGTAGGAGTAGGGCAACATGCTTGGCAGTGGATCCAACATTTCACAGGTTGCAGCAGTGAGCTAATGGGGAACTGTGGACCAGCTTTTGTGTGCAACACTTTGACAGTGACTAATAATGTTTCTATGCGGATACTTTTAGGATATGTTTATGGCCTGGGTGCCAGAATACACAGGCAAGCCCTAGGATGGAAGGAACCTGCCTCCATAGCAGGCACTAACAGCTGCCTTGAAAAGAAGGTTAAGTACTGTGTATCCTCTCTCCAAACTGACACAATGACCCAGAGGCAATTTAGCATTTATAATGACTACCTTACTGTCTCTTGAGCCTGTCATAACTCCTGACTCACAGAAGACTCCATCAGTATGTGTGGAATACACTCTTAAATTTTATTAAGTAAAATGGATAAGAGACATTTTTGGGTTGGATTGAGCTCCAGCCATGAGCTGGATGGGGTAAACCAACCTGTAGCAAGTAGAAAGGGAGGTTTGCTCCGTGGTGGACTGCCTGCCTAGTACTGCAAGGCCCTAGGTGCCTTCCACAGCCCAGCAAGGTCAGACAAGCAGAACCAAGACAAAACAAAAACGGAGTTCTTAGGCTGGAGTCCCATGTCTCCAAGCCCTTGTCTGAGTGTGCGTCCAGGCTCCTCAGCTTGGCTCTTGGGAGAGGCTCATCCTGTTTTATAGAAGGAAGTGTTGCCTCATTCTAGAATTGGCAGTACTGGCAGTAAAGCCCACTTAAGATTGTTGAGCACACGGGCCAGGCAGATGATTCTGTGGTTAAGTGTGTTGAGAGGACTCAAGCCTCAGTTCCCAGTGCCCACATCCATACCTTATGACTGCCTGTGATGGTGTGTATGCTCCCCAGCAAGTGGCACTATTAGAAAGGTGTGGCCCTGTTCGAGTTGGTGTTGCTTTTTTGGAGTAGGTGTGGCACTGTGGGTGTGGGCTTTAAGACCCTCATCCTAGCTGCCTGGAATAGAGTTTTCCACTATCAGCCTTCAGATGAAGATGCAGAATTCCCAGCTCCATATGCAGCATGCCTGCCTGGATACTGCCATGCTCTTTTCTTGATGATAATGGATTGAACCTCTGAACCTGGAAGCCAACCCCAGTTAAATGTTGTCCTTTTTTTTTTCTTTTACTTCTTTTTTTTTATTAGATATTTTCTTCATTTACATTTCAAATGCTATTCTGAAAATCCCCTATACCCTCCCCCCCTGCTCCCCTACCCACCCACTCCCACTTCTTGGCCCTGGCATTCCCCTGTCCTGGGGCATATAAAGTTTGCTAGACCAAGGGGCCTCTCTTCCCAATGATGGCTGACTAGGCCATCTTCTGCTACATATGCAGCTAGAGACACGAGTTCTGGAGGGTACTGGTTAGTTCATATTTTTTTCCACCTATAGGGTTGCAGACCCCTTCAGCTCTTGGGTATTTTCTCTAGCTCCTCCATTGGGGGCCCTGTGTTCCATCCTATGTGAGCATCCACTTCTGTATTTGCCAGGCACTGGCAAAGCCTCACAGGAGACAGCTATATCAGGGTCTTTTCATCAAAATCTTGCTGGTGTATGCAATAGTGTCTGCGTTTGGTGGCTGATTATGGGATGGGTCCCCAGGTGGAACAGTCTCTGGATGGTCTTAGCTCTAAACTTTGTCTCTGCAACTCCTTCCATGGATATTTTATTCCCTATTCTAGGGAGGAATGAAGTATCCATGAATTGGTCTTCCTTCTTGATTTTCTTGTGTTTTGGAAGTTGTATCTTGGGTATTCTAGGTTTATGGGATAATATCCACTTATCAGTAAGTGCATATCAAGTAACTTCTTTTGTGATTGGGTTACCTCACTCAGGATGATATCCTCCTGATACATCCATTTGTCAAAGAATTTCATAAATTCATTGTTTTTAATAGCTGAGTAGTACTCCATTGGGTAAATGTATCACATTTTCTGCATCCATTCCTCTGTTGAGGGACATCTGAGTTCTTTCTGGATTCTGGTTATTATAAATAGGGCTGCTATGAACATAGTGGAGCATGTGTCCTTATTACCAGTTGGGACGTCTTCTGGGTATATGCCCAGGAGAGGTATTGCTGGGTCTATCGGTAGTACTAAGAGTTGTCTTCTGTGGGGCAATGGGCTATGCACAGACAGCCTGGTCTCCAGTCGAGTAGAGGTCTTAAAACCCAGTGGTACTCAATGGGTGGTAATTTTCACCTACATGGGACGGTAGGCGTTCAACCATGTCTCCAGACCCTTGGCTTCTGTCAAAGTTACTGCCCTCACAGCCCCCACAAGAGAGGCATGTGGCTAAGCAGTCATATAGACTATGTCCCAAACTTCTAGCCTTTTGGCTAGACTCCTCCCCACAGTTACCTAGCAACAGCAAGATAACAAGCCCACTTTAAGAGGGGCTGTTTGGCCCCTCCTTGCTCTCTCCCCCCCCCCCCCCCCGCTCTAAGCTTTTACCTCTCTCTCTAAGCCTTCACCTTTCTTACTCTCTAGGTCCTTTTCTCTCTTTCCCTTCCCCCTTCTCTCCTCTTGGTCATGACCAGTCTCTCTCTTTTTATCTTCTCTCTTTCCCCTGCCTTCCTACAATAAAGCTCTAAAACCATAGACTGTCTCTGTTCATCAAGGCCTGGACTAAAGACACTTGCCTGTGTGGGAACCTCCTTGCGCTCCACCTCTTCCCCTGCCCTCTTTCCTTATCTCTGGGGCCCCTATTCTGTTCTCAGCTTCTCCACCATATCCAGCATGGGATGCCAGAGACTGAGAACCTGGTACTGGGGGCTGCCCCTTGTCTACCCCCTGCCGTGTGGGGTCAGTGGCTTCACACAGCCAGATGCCCACCTGGGGTCGCGTAGAAAGTGTCTGGCAGTCCTCCTGCATCTGCCTGTCCAGAGCACCAGAACTCTGGGCTCTCTCCCTTCCCCCTCTTCCCCTACACCCAAGGCCCAGCAGCCTTGGTCATGGTATATGTTCATAGCAGTAAAACCCTAAGACACTGCCTAACTACATAACTACCTAACTCTAGTACCAAGGGATCTGACGCCCTCTTCTGGCCTTCACCAATACTCATGAGCACTCATGAGCATGCATCCCTCTACCATCAACACACACACAAACACACCAAGTCTTTTATAAAAAAAATCTTTAAACTCAATTTGTTGGAATTTTGTCTTTTGAGAATTCATGATATCTGTTACATTATATTGTACTACAACATCCAAGATGCTAAAGTACAGCCTTAGCATTTAAGCTGACATCCTCTGTGATTTGGCCTCTTCACAAACAGATGGGTGAGTTCCAAGGACCCATCTATCTTAGAGAAGAGCCCTACGTCCCAGTTTTACAAGAACACTGGAGACATAGAGGAAAGGTAAGTTTGGGGAGGTAGAACACTTAGGTATATGAATGTACTGGCTAGTTTTATGTCAACTTGACACAAGATGAAGGCATCTAAAAGGAGATAACTTCAACTAAGAAAATGCCTCCACAAGAAAAGGCCGTAGACAAGCCTGTAGGTCATTTTCTCAGTTAGTGACTGATTGGGGAAGGCTCAGCCCACTTGGATGGTGCTACCCCTGGGCTGGTGGTCCTGGGCTCTATAAAAAAAAGCAAGGCACAATGAGAAAGTCAGTAAGCATCATCCCTCTATGGCCTCTGCATCAGCTTCTTCCTCCAGGTGCCTGCCCTGTTTGAGTTCCTATCCTGTCTTCCTTCAATGATAAACAGCAGTGTAGAAGAATAAGCCAAATAAACCCTTTTCTTCCCAATTTGCTTTTGATCTTCATGTTGCATCACAATAATAGTAACCCTTACTAAAACAACCTCTGAGTGTTATTCCCATCTAGCTTGGACTCTAGCTCTTTGAGACTTAGAAGCCCAAGAGACCCATCATGTTCTTGTGGAAGCAGATTCTAATTAGGAAAGCCAGAGCAGAAAATGGCTTTTCACAGGGATGGAAGGGTACTGCAGTGGTGGTCCAGTGGTCCTCTGAAGCTTTCTGTGTTAGCACCAGACAGACCTTAGACACTTTGTAGGGCTGCTAATGCACTACAGAAATAGCCCAATACTAATTTTTAAATTGTATTTTTGATTTAAATTTTACTGTGTGTGTGTGTGTGTGTGTGTGTGTGTGTGTGTGTGTGTGTACACCATAGTGCCTGTGTGAAGATTTCAGGATTACTTTTAGAAGTTGGCTTTCTCTTTCTATCATGGGATCAGGGATCTAGCTCAGGTTGTCAGGCCTACACAGCAAATGCTTTTATGCACTGAGCCTTCTTGATAATTTTATTATATTTTCTTGTTTGTTTGTTTGTTTGTTTGTTTCTTGGGGGTGGGAGGTGGGAGGCTTTTTGTATTAAAAAACAAAAAAGGTTGGAATTTAAAGTGAAGTTTTCAACTAAATTCCAGGAAGCTGAGACTGGGACAGGTTTGTCTTTTTGCTACAAAACAGAAGCGAGCCCAGCTGACAATAAGCCGGTGCTGGTAATGCCAGCACTTGCAAGGCAGAGACAGAAGGTTCACTACAGATTTGAGACCAGTCTGGTCTACAGAGGGGATTTCAGAACAGCTTGAGGTACAATGTGAGATCCTGACTCAAAACAAAGCCCAAAATCAAACAGGGTTGGGGTGTAGCTCAGTGAGAACAGTATTTCCTGGCAGGTACAAGGTCCTTGGTTCAAGACCCAGCACGACAAATAAATGCATATTTGCCTTCTTGTGGGGCCATGTGTAGACTGGGATCTATTGGTCTGTCTGCTCCATCTGAGGCTGGATAGTCTCACAGTGGCTATACACAGACTGGAGAAGCTGTTCAGCCCACAAAACTGAACACCCGAGAAGGAAAAGGGAGACTTATGTAACCTTAATGGGAATGGCTTGGGAGCTCCCAAGAGTCACTGCTATGGGTCTACACTGGAAAGCTCTCTGTGGGCAATGGCAGCACTGAAAACTGCTGACTCAGGAAGAGCTAAGCACAGATGTACTTGTGTGAGCATTTCCTCCTCCTCCTCCTCCTCCTCCTCCTCCTCCTCCTCCTCCTCCTCCTCCTCTTCCTCCTCCTCCTCCTCTCTCTTCCTCCTCCTCCTCCTCCTCCTCCTCCTCCTCTTCCTCCTCCTCCTCCTCCTCTCTCTTCCCCCTCCTCCTCCTCCTCCTCCTCCTCCTCCTCCTCCTCCTCTTCCTCCTCCTCCTCCTCCTCTCTCTTCCTCCTCTTCCTCCTCTTCTTCTTCTTCTTCTCCTCCCTCTTCTTCTTCCTCTTCTTCTTCTTCTTCTCCTCCCTCTTCTTCTTCCTCTTCTTCTTCTTCTCCTCCCTCCTCTCCTCCTTCTCCTTCTGCTTCTCCTCCTCCTCATTTTCTTTCTTTCTTTCTTTCTTTCTTTCTTTCTTTCTTCCTTCCTTCCTTCCTTCCCTCCTTCCTTTCTTTCTCTCTCTCTTTCTTCTTCTTCTTCTTCTTCTTCTTCTTCTTCTTCTTCTTCTTCTTCTTCTTCTTCTTCCTCTTCCTCCTCCTTCTTTCTCCTCCTCCTCTTCTTCCTCTTCCTCTTTCTTTTCTTCTTCTTGTTTCCTGGAGCCCCCAGCCCTTTTGATGATATTGCCCCCATTCAAGCAGGCCTTCCTCTTTTAGACTATGGAGCCACATATCTTATTAGACAGAAGTAGGACTATTACTTATCAATTTTCTAGACATTTCAATAAAATCAATTTGACAGCCAAGAATAACCATCATAGCACTGGGTGGCAAGGTTCATCTGATGAGCTAGCTTAAATTTTTAAGGTGTGATTTTGGTGTGTCAGAGGAAGTTCCATAAGGTTTTTGTTTGCTTTAGAGATATGGTCTCACTGTGTATTCCTGGCTCGCTTGAGCCCACAGTGATCCTTCCCTCAGTCTCTAGTGTGCTGGATTTCAGGAGTGTATCGCCATGTCCATTTTCATTTGGGGAAGAGTGAGAAGGCTGGGAGAAATGGAAAGTCTTTTGAAAAGGGCCACTCAGGAGATGCCTGCTAGAGAGGAAACGGACACAAATTGCTATTGATACTGAGAACAGTGTAACTTGATCAGGTATGTTTTAACAGACAGCTGAATCTGAAACCAAATTGACAGAAGACACTCTGGGAGTGAGGAAGTCCAAGACCAAAGTGTCAGCAGATTTGATGTCTGATGACAGCTACTTCTCATAGCTGGCTTCTTCTCCCTTTGTCCATAAGCGATGAAAGGGCCAAGGAAGCTTTCAGAGACCTCGTTATAAAGGCATTGCTAGGATGCGAATATAGTGTGTCCCCACCAAAATTTACCTGGAGGTTTAACTCCTCAAGGCACAGTGTCAGGGGCTTTTAGGTAGTCATTAGGTCATGAAGACACTGTCCTCATAAGTGGACTGATGTTTTAGTAAAGAAACTAACTTCTCCTTACAGGAGTAAGCTAGGTCTTGCAAACCAGGATTAGCTCTCATAAATATGTGCTGTTAATGAGTCTTGGTTTGTCTAACATATGCATTACTTACACATATTAACCTCTTCTGTTTCCTGTACTGATATAACATCAAAAGACCCTCACCAGAACACGACAAAACACTATCCACTTAACCTTGGATATACCTGTTTCCTTACAACTTACCTAACCTCAGCTATTTTGTTTTAGTAACAGAAAGTAGCCTAAAATAGGTGCTAATCCGTTCATGAGTGCTCTGCACTTGTGGCTTAATTACGTCTTAAGGATTCTATGCTATTAGACCACCACTTTAGGTGTTCAATTTTAATCCATGAATTCTTGGAGAGCACAAAAATTCAAACTGTAACACAGTGAAATGAAAACTCCCCTTTGTCCCTACTCCAACTCTACTCCAACTCCAGTAACTACTGTTCTACTACACATACATGTATTTATGTATAGTCTATATGTCATCTACAATTGTTTCATAATTTTCCCTGGAAGACATTGACAAATGTCATTTTTACCACAGAGGCATTGGATAAAATTAATGAGGCCACACAAATCAAGCTTAGTGAGCCAATGAGGTTTGTTTTTTTTTGGGGGGGGGGACACATGGGGTTATTTATAGAGCACAACCTCGGGGTTATTTATAGGAGTGTGGGTAACCTCAAGCACTGGCATCTACACAAAGTTCCATCTCATCATGAAGGACAACCTCATGGAAGGTGCATCATAGAATTGTACCTTGAATTAATCTTCTAGCAGACACAGTCTTGTATCCATCTGGTCTACCTACTGTTTTACAAGGCACAGTCTATCATGGCTGACAAGGCAAGGCCGCTGAAGCCACAGGGTCTGTGTGTGTTGGTGAAGCTTGAGGTATGGTTTGGGCACAGCTTGGCAGATCTGGAAGCTCAGGTCAGCCACATACATCCTCAAGGTCTACCCCAGTGACTCTTCTACTAGCTATGTCCCAATACTAAAAAGTTGTCCCATGTTGCACAACACCACCCTCCAGCTGGTGGACTAAACACTCAAACCAGGAGACTGTGGGAGTGTAGGAAACAGTGAAATCAAGAAGGCAGACTTTTTATAAATGGAACTGGTATCCTCACACAAGGGCCAGAGGATACTAGAGACCGTCTTTGTTTTACTTTTCTGTCTTTGCCAAGTAGAAAGGCATTATTAATGATGCCATTTTGAAAATAAGGACAGGGCTCTCACCAGACACTGAACCTGCTATTGTGTGCCTTGATGTTGGACTTCAGCTTTTCTATGTATACCAACACATTTCTGTTCTTCATAAACCCCCATGTTTGTTGTTGTTGCTGTCAGTGCTATTGCTGTTATGACAGCACAAGCAGAGTGAGACAAGGGTACAAGCAGGAGGGTATGTAGAGGAGATGTCAAGAGGTGTCACAGTCATGCCTTCTGCTGTCCCCACTGTGGCATCCTGTCACAGCTCTCATGAAGTGGAAAAGGAAGGCTCAGCTATCTGTGACACTCTTGGGAGCCAAGAAAGCTCCCATTTCCAGAGTCTGACAAGATATGATGACCACCTGGAAACTGGTTTGGATATCTTAGTGTAGAGACAATGAAAAACCTTAAAGTTTTCATAATTGGCTGTCCTAAGTAAGGGACCTCAAAGGCTGTGAATCAAGTAAAGGCTTGGAGGTCAAACAGATCAGAAAGAAGCTGTGCAAGAGAGACTGAGAGGCTGAGACATCAAGATCTGAAGACCTCAGTCGCTGCTCTAGTGATGCATAGAGACACCATGACCAAGGTAACTCTTACAGAAGAAAGCAGTTATTTGGGGGCTTGCTTAAGGCTTCAGAAGATTAGTCCATTATCATCACAGTGGAAAGCAGACAAGCCTAACACTGGAGCTAGCTAGCTAGATAGACAGACAGACAGACAGACAGACAGACAAACAGACAGACAGATTGATGGATATATAGAGGAGATACTGGGCCTGGCATGGGCTTTTGAAACCTCAAAGCTCCCCTGTCCCCTGCAGCTCCTCCGACAAGGACATGTCTTCTAATTCTTTCCAAACAACACATCAACTAGGGACCAATCATCATTCAAACATATGAGCCTATGGAGGCCATTCTCATTCAAACCATCACAGTAGACATTCAGTGGTAACTGACCAAACAGTCCCAAAGGCCTGTTCCTTGCCAGGTAATGTGCTGAGCTCTCAGATTAAGAAGCAAGAAGATGAAGCTCCATTGGCAAGTCAGGTGTATGAACACTGATTGTGATAAAGCCAAGGAGATATCCAAGAAAGAATGTCAAAGGAAGAGGGGATTGTTCTGTTTTACTTTCCTCTACAGGGACACGTTGCTGCTGGCTCCCTTCATCAAGGACAGAGCAAACTAGGGCCTTCCTCCTTCTTCCATTCCGTTTTGTTTTGTTTTGGTGTGTGTGTGTGTGTGTGTGTATGTGTGCATGTGAGCTGGGGGGGCATGTATATAGGGTGCATTGCACATGTGTGCTAGTGTGTGTAAAGGCCACGGGTCAATATCAGGTACCTTCCCAAATACCTTATTTTATTGAAACACGTTCTTTTATGTCATGGCTAGATTGGCTGAACAGCAAGCCACAAGCATTCTCTAGTCTTGGCCTCTCCAGAGCTACAGTTACAGATTTATGAAATTGTTCCAGGCTTTTTGGGCAGTGCTAGTATTGAACTTGGATCTTCTTGCATAGCAAGGACTTGGCTTCTCAAGCCATCTCTTCATCCTTCCCTTTACCATTGTGCCCAACTCTTCCCTGTTATCCAAAGGTTCTCAAGAGCACACATTGGTCTTGCTAAGAGAACACAGTGGTAGATGTGTTCTAACCTGTTGTTGGAACCTCTGTTGACTCTATTCTAGGGAAACAAAATTCCGCAGTAGAGCTGTGTTGCCCATCTCCTTTATCCTCCGTATGAGGAGGGTTTACTGTGTTGACCTTTTTATCTTGTGAACAGAAGTGTCCTAAGGAACAAAAAGTTTGTTCAATTCCTAACCCCTATGTTAGATGGAAACAGGACAAATACAGAGAAAAGAAGAAAGTACCTGATTGGTTCAGCCTAATGTGTTTTAGTTTTAGATTTGAACTTATATTTATTAAACATTGCTATCTGTAACTATTATCAAGCTCAAATAAAAATAAATAGAAACCTCTGTTCATCATCCAGATTTGGTATAACTTAACATTTTGTTGCATTTGGTTTGGTGGGGTTGTTTTGGGATTGTTTGTTGGTTTATTTATTTGTTTGATACAGTGTTTTTCTGTGTAGCCCTGGCTGTCCTGAACCAGACTGGCCTTAAACTCAGGATCTGCCTGCTTCTGTCTTCCAAGTGCTAGGATTAAAAGTGTGTGCCACCACTGCCCAGTGCCAGGAGCCATGGCCTCAGCCATGGTCTTGTGGATATTTTCTAGTTTACATAAACAATCCTGAGAGAACATTCGTGGTCACAACAGTAAGAATGTATGTGGGTAAAGAGGACACTGTGACCGTTGGTTCCAGGAGCTGAAGATTGCCACCTGACCTTCAGAGGACCCGAGGCTCTTCCCCCCTCCCTGGAGCCTCATTTTGCTTATGCTTATACTGCCACTCCTGAATAAAGTTTTTCAGAATTTGATCAGTATGATTGACTTGCTCTCATTCTCTTTCCCTCCCACTCTCTCATTCCCTTGCCCTGGGTCCCCTCTGATTATCCCTGCAGGATGGAGCAGCCCAGCATCTTGTTGGATTTGTTTCAAATGTTTTTTAAATGATAAACTCTTTAGAATCAACTAGTGATGCATGCCCCTTCCTTTGTCCCCACCTCAGAAGAAGAAGACATTATGCTGGAGTGATTTTATTATTCAGTCCTATGCAGGTTATTATATTCTGTTATGGTTCTGTGTGAATAAAGACAAGTACTGAGTGTATATGTGTGTGTCCCTTTGTGGCCTGATGTTTATACTTTCTCTTGATGTGGTAACTCCACTGACTTCCACCTTCCTTTGTGAGTATGAATCATCTCACCTCTTTTTAACTTCCATCTGATTTCTTGTGCTTTCTATTTACCACATCCTTCTCTGACTTTTTGCTACCCCCTTTTCTGTACATAGATAATGTTTTCCTTCTTTGTAACTCCCACTACTTCAGAAATGATCCTATTTCTCTTTCTCTAGTACCTGTCCTTGGACTTTTTTAAATCTTTTTTTTTTTTTAATTATGTGTAAGTCTGTGCACACAAGACTGCAAATGCCCACAGACGCTCTGGCCTGGAACTAGAATTTATGGGCAGTTGTGAGTCACATGATATGGTTGCTGGGAATTGAACTCAGGTCCTTTGGAGGTGAAGTACACGCTCTTCACCACTGAGCCATCTCCCCAGCCCTGTCCTTGGATTTTTAATACCAACAAGTTCCTTCAAAATTCTCAAGCGAAATTGAGTGTGGTCGCATACCCCTGGAACCTTAGGACTCAGAAGGCAGAGGAAAGGGAAGCCGAGCCTACATAGTGAGAACTAGTCTCAAAACAACCCACCAACACCAAATCCAAAAGCAAAGCTCCAAAGCCCATGGACAACCAAAGACATTCCAGTGCCAGACTTCAGTTATGGCCTGTCATTTGCCCATTAGCACGCTGTGGAACTGTGAATCTGTACTGTCCGACATAGTAGCTGCTCTCTGCATGTGGCCGTCTATACTTTAATCCATCGATGTTTAGTAATACGAAAATTGATTTGCTCAGTTACATAGCTACATTTCAAACGCTCAGTAGCCACATAGGTGAATGACTATTCTATTTGGACAGAGCAGATATTTTTCATTATTGGAGAAAGTGCTATTTGACAATGCTATGATAGTTACTTCTATCTAATTCATATTCCCATCCTAGTCATCAATACTACAGAATCTCAGACTCAATGGTTTCTTAGGCTTATTCTAAAGCTTGCCAACTGTGTAGATCTACATTGTTTGCATTCACTGGAACATAACTATAAGCCCCAGATAAGAAATAGTAATTTCCAAGTTTGAGCCTCCCTCCCTGACTGAGCTTCATTGTAGGCATTTTCCTCGGCTGGATTCCCAGTTTAATTCCTTCAAAGGTGTTAGCCTTGCTTCTAATCAGTCCATTCACTTACTCTTTCAATAACTAGAATTTGCAATTCTAAAGAGCTTAGCTTACTTGGGTGTTAATGGTGCCAGGCTACCAGGCCCAGCTTCCTCAATTTTAAATTATTTCCAACTAATGAGGGTGGCACAGAGGCGTGATGATGGATAAAGAATGATTATTTCCAAAGTCACCTTCCCAGAACTCTGAAAGCTCCCAGCCAAAGTGTTTGGGCTTCTCATAGCCTTGTCCTAAGTTAGCACGGCAATGAACAGGTGGATAGCTGGGTGAACAAAGGTCAGGGAATTTTTCCATTGAGTTTGGTTTCTGATTTTCTCCATTGAGTTTGGTTTCTGATTTTATATATATGAGAGGCTCATCAAAGAATTCAGTGAAAAGCTAGGGGAAAGCGGGGCATGCTGGATCTCTTGGCTTCTTAGAGACTTCCAGTTTGATCCTCCTAGTACGGAGGATCAAAATTAAGAGTGCCAACAACCCTCTTACCCTTTCTACAACTGACCCATCGGAGGGCAGAAAGGAGAACAAAGGCCTAGTGTCTCTTCACGTGAAGATTTCCAAGGCTGAGTTGGAAGAATGGGATGCTGGAAGGGAAGTGCAAGATGAGGTGTGGGGGTGGGGAAAGGGGAGGAGATGGTTTGTTTTCACTAAAGGGCAAGAGCTAATGATCAATATAACCATGCTGCAAATCAGAGCTCGCAAAGCCTTGAAGCATTCTTTGTCAGCTTCTGCTCTTGTTTGGTAACATGCTCTGCATTGGAGCTCATAAATACACAAAGCTCTCAGATTTGTTATTTTTACAACGCAACAAAATATAATCTCTTTTCATTTTCTACTGGCCCAGATTAAGTTCTGAAACTAATCGCTAGCGTTTCTCCTGATTACAACAGTAGTTGTAGTTTGGGCAGGGGTGGGTGGGGGTGGGGTGGGGTGGGTGTTGGAGATTTTGGAGACTTGGTGTCTCTTAAATGTGGTTTTTCTCTGTAGAAGACTTAATTGCTTCCCCCCCCCCACCCCCATTCCAAGACAGGGCTTCTTAGCCCTGGCTATTCTGGAACTCACTTTGTAGACTAGGCTGGCCTTGAACTCACAGAGATCCCCCTGGTCTCTGTCTCTCAAGTGCTGGAATTAAAGCCATGAGCCACCACGGCCCAGCTCATAATTCTATTTTAAACCAAAGCCTAAAGAGCGTTTGTATTTACTTATCATTATAACCTTGGGGTCATAATGTCCAATTTAAGCCACATACACATAATTGTTTTACCTCTCCCTCTCTCACATTCCTATGTGTGTACAGATACATCACTTTTGTTTAGTTTTGTGTTCTAATTAATTCAGGCAATAGGCCTCCTACATACATGAAGATTTCACACTTTAACACACTCACACATACATTCACAGTTTTCATATCTGACAGTTTTCCCTCTTCTCTCTCCATGACAGGGTCTTACAATGTAGCACTGGCTGTTCTTGAACTTGAGCCTCCTACCTCTGCTTTCCAAAGGGCTGGGATTAAGGATGTATCCCACTACAACCATCAGTCTTTCCTTCCTTCTGACTTCTTTTTGAATATCCTTTCTCTGGGTTCCCTTTTGGTTTGGCTCATTATTGATGGCCCTCCTCACTGTCATGATGGCATCATGCAGGGACCTCTTTGGGTCTCCATAAACTTCTCAGCGCCACCACAGAGGATGGTGGTACATGTCTTGGCCTTAGGGAAACCAGTGAAGAAATTGCACCTCTTGCCTCTAATTTGGGTCTCTTTAAACACCTGGCTGTGGCCCAGCACATCTGGAATCAGAGCATTCCCATTGGTCTGGGTTGAGCCTCCACAGGCCATCATTGTCCTTTTCAGATCCTCCTCAGGCCAGTGGCCAGCACAGAACATGTTCCTATCAGCAAAGTACTGGGTGGCCACATCCGCAATAGGGGGTTTAGAGAACACGACTTTGGCTCCCGACTATGACTAACTTGTCATAAAGAATGTTCCGCTTGGCATCAAGAATTGCCTGGTGCGTGTGAACTCTGATTTCAGCATTATCTTTCTCTGCTTTCAGCTTGAGCTCAACATTTGAGAAGGCAATTGTGGGATTCTCATAATTCTTGGGCTGCATTTCAAACCCAGACTACGAGAACGTGTTCTTGAACGCGACACTAGGCACCAACTGAGACTCCTCTAGGGCTCCACCCTGCACCTTCTTGGTGTCAGTCATTTTAAGCTACAACAACTCATTGAGCATCATCACAGCATCAGCCACCACCTTGGCAAAGAAGGCCTTCTGCTGGGAGATCAGCTTGGAGCTCAGGGCTTGGAGCTCAGGGCTGTCACTGCACACTTCCCTAGCATCTTCCTCTCTTCTACTTTATCTTGCTTCTTTATAGTCACAGCTATCTCTTTGATTTTGGGTGGCTGTGCAGAAAGCTCAGATGATGATCTGAGGGCATAACCCTTCCTTCACACAGGACTTCACCTGCTTCAGAAACTCCTCAGCCAGCAGGATCACCACGGTGGTGCCATCACTAGTGTCAGTGTCTTCGGATCCGGCAATGTCCACTAAAGTCTTTGCTGCAGGATGTCCACCATCGAGGAGTTTCAGAAGTAGAAATTGTTGTTTTGCCTTGGCCATCCACAATAAGTTGCCATGAGGACCCAGGGTGGTCTTATAGCCCCAGCAATCACTTGGCAAACACAGACAATGTTACTCACGAGCTGTTACTCATGAGTTGAGGAATGCCTTGAGAGCTATCAGTCCCCTCTTTCAACAGGATAACATGGTGGGCATCATCTTGGAAGCGGCATCCGGTACCCATAACTCATCTGTTCTCCACTTCAGGGTCGCCCACTCCAAGTGTTTTCTTTGGGCTGGAGACAGAAAAAAAGGAAGTACTTTGTATACTTTGCAATGCCTTGATTTTGACTGTTTCTGCATGCTGCTTTCCAGGCAGCCTCTTAGCAATTATTTCACCTTGTAAATCAGCCTTGGCCCATTAGTGCCTAAGGCAGAAAGCCAACAGATAGCAAGCAAAGCAAGCATGTGAACAGCAGTGGAACCCTTAGATATACTAACTATGCTTTTTTTTTTTTTAACAATCTGATTTTCTGCTTATCTATCTCATGACCTTGTGAAAGTGGGGAGAAATACGAATTATATATCTCTGTGTCTTCAAGGTTACAGATCAAGATACAGCAAATCAAGGCTGTGTTAAAGGCAATAGCATGATTCCGTGAATAAAATTTGTCTTTACACCATTTCTAACTTGCTCTTGGAATACTAGTGATGGCTTACTGGAGAATTTTGAATTCAGATTCCTCATTTTGTATAGGAGGAAATGAAGGCTAGAAGACAAAGTGTGTTAGAATCAATAATATGGAGGCTAAAGAGATGGGTCAGTGGGTATCCTGTTCGTCTTTCAAAAATACAAGGTGGAGAAAGATTGAGGAAGACACCGGATATCAACCTTTGGCCTTCATTTGTACCTGTGCATATGGGGTGCAAACTTAGACCTCCCCCCTCAGTAAATCCTAACTTCCGATTTGACAAAACTTCCTACAGGCAAAGAAAAAAAAAAAAGAAAAGAAAAACAGGGGGTGAGGTGGGAAGGACCACAACTCCCAGAATGCAGTGCTTCCTAGCCTTCCTGTTGCTCAATTTCCAGGGGGTGGGTTTTGAGCGTCCTCTCTGTACCATTGGTCAGACTTCCTATTAGGGCGGAGAAAGTGACCATTTCTCTCCAATCCAGGCACGGAATGAAAGGCTATTGAAGTGGTTAGCCAATCATAACGCGTCTCTGCTCCATGCTTCCTCCACCATAAACTTCCGTGGCGGGAAAACTTGGGAAGTTTTGGCGCCAAGGCGGTGTCACGCGTTTCCGGACTGTTTGGTGGCCGGCGATTTCGGAGCTGCGACATGGCGGGCACAGTAGTGCTGGATGATGTGGAGCTGCGGGAAGCGCAGAGAGACTACTTGGACTTCCTGGATGACGAGGTGAGGCTCGGGCCGCGAGCCCGGTGCTGGGGTCCCGCGGGTGACCGGGCACGGCTGAGGGGGTTCCCGCGGGTGACCGGGCACGGCTGATGGGGTTCCCGCGGGTGACCGGGCACGGCTGATGTGGTCCCCGCGGGTGACTGGGCACGGTGCTGGGGTCCCGCGGGTGACCGGGCACGGCTGAGGGGGTTCCCGCGGGTGACCGGGCACGGTGCTGGGGACCCCGCGGAGGACCAGGGCCGCTGATAACTTCTTTTCTCTGCAACTTCCTGTTATCTTTTTTTCTCTCCTAAAGATGTACCTCCAGATTTTAAAAGTTACATTCTTTTCATGTATTAGTTTCGTTATGAAATTTCATAAACACATAATGTATTTTGGTCATATTTCTTTCTTATCACTCCCTCTTATAATTACTGCTACTGATCCCCATAGCCTACTTGACATGGTACCCAGGCCTTGTGCTTGCCGTCTTCCTCTGAGCAGCCTATTTTTCTTGAAACCTCTTACATTAGGATATGTTAACTATACATACGGGTTACATTATGAAACTTCATAAGCACATAATGTATTTTGATCATTTTCATTTTCTCATTATCTCCTCTTGTCATTTTCTTGCTCCTGTATATCTTCATGAGTTACTAGGGTTTTCTCCAAAGTAATTTAGTTTGTCTCTAAATTCATGTGTTCCCCCCAAACCCCACACAACTTGCAAGGAGACTGGTCAGGTGTAAACAGGCTCTTCTTTGGAAAAGCTAATGTAACTGGCTCAGAGCCCTCAGATTTAATGACTGGCCTGATGCTGGTGAGGGTAGGAGCGAGACTAACAATTTATGACAGCTCTCTTTTTAGTGAATCAAGTGTTTTGTATGCAGGTAAAATGGGTTTAAGTGTAATCCAAAATTTAAAGCTATAGGATGTTGATGAGCCCTGGAAGTTTGTTGATCAATGAAAAGCAATTTAAATTTGAATTTTAAGAGTATTTAAATTACATTTCAAATATACATCATGATTTTGAAATATGTCTACAGTCAGGTGTGCTAACATCCAGATTTTAAAGTTAAATTTTCATATTGCAAGTTTTTTTGTTTGTTTTTACTAAGTCTTTAAGACTTAGGCCATTCTAATTCCCAATTAAAATGTAAGCATATAGGAGAACTGTTAATGATCATGATAGTATGTGATAGGGCATGCTGGACAGGAGGAAAGGGTTGTCTGCAGCTGTCTACTTCCTGGGCACCGTTGAGACATATATCAACATGCTGGCATCCTCATGTGTAAGTGACATAGTGGCTAGTGTCATCTTTGCTGGTGTAGGCTTTAAGTAGCTCCCAAGTCCCTGCTTAGGACTTTTGAATACCTTTATGCTGACCTCCCATGGTATAAATAGAACCCTCCCCCACCCCCACGATCAGTAACCCCTTTATAAATTGAATGCTCAGTGGTCCTTAATGCTCTATTGATAGAGACAGCAGGTGTGTTCTCCTTGTCCAGAAAGGCATACACCTGTTTTATAATGTAGGAAAGAACATTTTTCCGCTGAAAGACAGAAGTACGTTACACCAGAGGGCAAGAACACAGAACTGACCACCCAGCCTTTATGTAATATGTCCTTAAGTACCCCCAAGTTCTTGATGCAGTTGTAGACCCCACTGCTGAGCTTGCCTGCCTTCTGACCTTCTAATATTACTGGAATCCCTTAGATTCAGGACAGGCTTACTCTCACTCGACGATACCCCTTTCTACCAGTGTTTACAGCTTGTCACTGTGTACCCATCTGCTTGCTTGTTCTTTTGGCTGTTGCTCTTGAAGGAATCTTACTCTGTAGCCTAGCTTTGGACTCAGAGGTGATCCTCCTGCCTCCGATGCCTGAGTGCTGGAATTGTAGTTTAGCTCCATGCTCTACCTGAATTCAATTTTTCCTCTTTGTATCTCCTAGGCAGCTTTAGAGATCCAAGCTTGCTATGAATAAAACCAAGACCCTGTAGAAAGGGGACCCTCAGTTTCTTAGGTGACATTGACTTTATGATTCTTAGAGTCTCTTAATAGATTGTAGGTGAGGTCTGAGGCCAGCGGGTGAAAGGGGGAGACTGAAAAACAGACTTTGCGTTCATCTGGGCCCAGAGGTTTTGTTTCCAGGGTTGCTTCTGGTCTGAAACACATTTGACTTGTGTCCTAATTTAATATGTCAAATCACTTGTTCAATATGTCTTATTGGCGCTTCGCAGGAGGACCAAGGCATTTACCAGAACAAGGTTCGGGAACTGATCAGTGACAATCAGTATCGGCTGATTGTCAGCGTGAATGACCTGCGCAGGAAGAATGAAAAGAGGGCTAACCGGTGAGCCGTGACAGGGTTTCCCGGGGGCCCGCTGCTTTGGAGGGAGAGAGGAAGGCATCCTGTTTAGATTGGGAAGACCTAGAGTGCATGGGCTTCACCTACATACAGGCTGTCGTTGTCGTCTCCCAGAGAAGAGGTGGTCTCAGGTACTCCCATCTTCCAGTGTTGTGTTGAGCATCCTTTTTTACATGTTTGATGAATTGAGAATAACTTCAGTCTTACACAGTGGTAGCACAAAGTAGACATGGATTTCCTTTCTCTGACCCGAGGTTGTTCCTTCCTGTTTCTAGGGTCAGCTTCCTGAGCTCTGTCTAACTGTTCTTTGTCTCAACCCCACGCAGCCTCCTGAACAATGCGTTTGAGGAGCTGGTTGCCTTCCAGCGGGCCTTGAAGGATTTCGTGGCCTCCATTGACGCCACCTACGCCAAGCAGTATGAGGAGTTCTACATAGGATTGGAAGGCAGCTTTGGCTCAAAGCACGTCTCTCCCCGGACTCTCACTTCCTGCTTCCTCAGCTGTGTGGTCTGTGTGGAAGGCATTGTTACTAAATGTGAGTGGATGGAAGATGGTGGTGCTAGGGCCCTAAGGAAATGGTAGGGTAGATTTAGGAGGTCTGGAACCCAGGGGAGCTGGTATGAGTCTGGGGAACTTGTTCAAGGAAACATTGAAATTAAATAGTAAAATGTGAAGCAACTCAGGGTCCACGGCACTCCGGACTGGGAGGGACCAGCAGTGGAAAGCAGAATTGCGAGTTCCCAAAGCGGGACGAGTCCAGTTCTTCCCTCCTCACTGCAACCCTGAACTGTCCCTTCATTGACATCAGTGGTTCTTAAAATTACACATGGATGCAGGGTACCTATGTATAGATGTAAAAAAGGACAAATGACAAGTGGTAGGAAGACAGGTTAACCTAACTGGGAGAATATAGTATTTATTATAGAGCTTGCATAAGTTTAGGCCCCCGTTGTCTGTTACTGTGCCGTTGGTGACTCTGTGCACCTTTGCATCCCTAGGCTCTCTGGTTCGCCCCAAAGTCGTTCGCAGTGTTCACTACTGTCCTGCTACTAAGAAGACCATAGAGCGACGCTACTCTGACCTCACCACCCTAGTGGCTTTCCCATCCAGTTCTGTTTATCCCACAAAGGTGAGGACATGAATCGGTTGGGCATCTTGGGGGCAGTATCAAGGGTGAGTGTTTAAATTCAGGCGACTATATAGTATCTGGAGTCTTTATTCTAAAAGTAGATATGCGAGATTAAAGATATGTAAAGATTAATTCAGAAAAAAAAAAGAATGGTTCAAGATAAAGTTTATTATAGAAATCCTACCTTTTTTTGTTGTTGTTGTTGTTAAGATTATAGTTAGAGGTTAGGGAGTTGGCTTAGTGGATAAGAATACTTGTTCTGGAGGTGTGAGGGCCTGGGTTTGAATCTCCAGCACCCACGTAAAGGGCCAGGCATGCTACACGTGCATTCTAACCCTGCCTGTCCTTGGACAGTGTCTTGGGAGAGAGTGATCCCAAAAGTTTACTGGCTGGATGGCCAGCCCAGCCGAAATGAAGAGGAAATTTGATGTCAAGCTCTGGTCTCCGTTTGCATGAGTGTGTGCACCTATACATATTTGTGCACCATACAAAATAAAGTTTAGAAAAGTTGCGATATAGAAAGCCCATACACACACACACACACACACCTAAGTGTATAATTCGAGTTTTTATAAGCAGAATATACTCATAAACAGCATCTAAAGCGGAAAAAAACTTACCAGTGCTTAGAAATTGCTACAGAAGGCCATGCTATCCTAATGTCTGTTTTTGGAGAAAGGGTCTCCACATAGCCTCGGTTGTTGTCCTAGAGCTTACTACAGACCAGACTGGCCTTGAACTCACAGAGAGCCACCTGCCTCGGTCTTCTGAGTGTTGGGATTAAAGGCATGTGACACCATTCCTGGCAATCCTAGTGTCTTAACACTAGGGATTGCTTTTGCCAAGTGACTTGTAGCCTTCCTTTTGCTGTGACCCTTTAATACAGTTCTCATGTTGTAGTGACCTCCAGTTGTAAAATGATTTTCGTTGCTACTTCATAACTGCAATTTTGCCATTGTTATGAGTCATAACGTAAATATCCGTGGTTTCTAATGGTCTTAGGTGACCCTGTAGAAAGGGTCATTCAACCCCCAAAGGGGTCACGGCCCACAGGTTGAGAACTACAGCTTTTGGCTGGTTTACTGTGTACGTGCTCTTGTGCCGAACAGCTTTTGTGTGATGCTGTGTATGCCCACGAGTGTGTGTCTTACAGTCTTCATTTGTGTGATAACAATCCCATGTTATTTACCTATTCTGTTGATAGATTTAGATATTCTTTACATTTTGCCTGGTAGGAATGCTGCTGTGAGCAGTTTGTAGCTTTGGCTGCGTGTTTCTCTTGGGTATTTCCTGGAGTAGAAAAACTGCATCAGAGCTGGGCATGGTGGAACCCATCTTTAATCCCAGCTCTCAGGAGGCAGAGGCAGGTGGATGGTTAGAGTGAGTTCCAGGACAGCCAGGGATACCCAGGGAAACCCTGTCGAAAAAAGAAAGAGGAAAAGAAAACCTGTATCAGCTTATAATCACAGATTCAGCCTCAGTGTGAGGAGTCGGGACTTTAATTTAGGTGTTAGTACAGCCGTGGTCCCATCAGTGAAAACTGACCCTTCCACTGGCTGATCTGTTACTAAGTCAAGGATCAGGTTAGGAAGGCTGGAAGAGATGCATACACATTTATGGTTTGAGATAGTCAAGGTTCCAGAACGCTAGAAGATGTTTTTCACATTGGATGAATACTCCATTTTAAAGATAAGACCAAAATGACTTTTTTTTTCCTGTAGGATGAGGAGAACAACCCCCTGGAGACAGAGTATGGCCTGTCTGTCTACAAGGACCATCAGACCATCACCATCCAGGAGATGCCAGAGAAGGCCCCTGCTGGTCAGCTCCCTCGCTCTGTGGATGTCATTCTAGACGATGACCTGGTGGATAAAGTGAAGCCTGGTGACAGAATACAGGTGGTGGGGACCTACCGCTGCCTTCCAGGGAAGAAGGGCTGCTACACCTCGGGGACCTTCAGGTAAAGGGTCTGCTGTGCGATGGCCTAGCCTGGGAGTCCCACCCTCCCAAACAGGCATTCCGTCCTCACTGTGGCTGGTGGACAGAGAGCTCACGTGAGTTCTCTGCTCCCGTTTTCTGGCTTAGTTTAATGCCCAGAAACATTTAGCAGTGCTGAGGCTTCACCTTTCACTGTGTTGCAGGACCGTCCTGATTGCCTGTAATGTGAAGCAGATGAGTAAGGATATTCAGCCTGCATTCTCTGCGGACGATATAGCCAAGATCAAGAAGTTCAGCAAAACTCGTTCCAAGGTCAGTTGAATGGGGATGGGTTTGGTTTGAAAGTGTTGCGTCCTGCATGGGGCCATCTTGGGCTGGAGCTAGAGGAAGTTGCTTTTGTTTTTTTTCTCTCTGAAGTATTATTTGTTGCTAGCTTCCAATTTTGTTCCAACTGACAAGTTAAAGGTATTTTTTGCCATTTTATTGGTGGTACTTGTGTGTCTTCTGGGCTGCTCAGTTGAACCTAATGCAGATTAAGAATGTAGGAGTTAGAATATGGTGTACCATTGAGCTTTATTTATAACTAACTGGTTTAGTTCTGTTGAGACAGTCTTGGGTAGCCCAGGCTGTCCCTGAACACCTGATCCTCCTGCATATACTACCATGTGCTTTTAGTTTTTCTTTTTAAACTGTATTTACTTACATTTCACTGTTTATATGTGCACGTGTACCTACATGTGGAGGTCAGGGAACAGCTTGTTGGAGTTGATTATCTCACGCCTTAAGGACCGGAGGGATTGAACTCGGATGGTTGCTTATAAAGACTATCTGTCCACATTTAGACTCGAGCAAGGTAGTATGTGTGATAAATGCTACTGCTAAACCAGGAGATTACTAAACCCAGTTTGTATGTGTGTGTGTGTGTGTTTGTATGTCTGTATGTTTGTTTGCACTGGGAATGAGCTTATTGTTTTGGAGATTAAACCCAGGGGCCTTGCCTTGTATGTGTTAGCTAAATTCTGTACCACCGAGGTGCATCCTCAGCCTGGTGTTTTTGGTATGTTTGTCTCTTTAGGTTTGGAGAGAAGTTTATTATAGATTCGTAGATGGGAGAGAGTGCGGCATGCTGTGTGAGTTAGGCATGGTGAATAGACAGCCACATGGTGGGGAGAGAGGACTGAGAAACTAAGGAAGTCTGGAGTATCAGGGAAAAGGATACTTAGCTTCTGGTCTGAAAGCGACAGAAGAAACAGGGAAAGTTCTGGCTCAGAAAGCTATGAAGTCCCAACAACCACATTGTGGCCTAAGGGGCTTCTCTCCCGTCTCCCCCCGCTGTTTTTTGAGACAGATTCTAACTATATAGCCCACACTGGTCTGGGATCTCCCGAGTTAGCACAAGCTGGCCTTCAGTCACAAGTACACCTTTACAAGTTTTGTTTTGTGCCGTACGCTACCTCTTTACCTGCCCTGCTAGTTGTCCGAATGGGGTTGTCTTGGAGCAAAGCTTTTGGTTTTTGAACCCGGGTTTATCTTTTCTATGGGCTCCAGAACCCCCCCTGGTGTCACAAGGCTTTTCTCTCTTGGTTCTTCCTCCAGGATGTCTTTGAGCAGCTGGCCCGGTCGTTAGCCCCGAGCATCCATGGGCATGACTATGTCAAGAAGGCAATCCTCTGCTTGCTCCTGGGAGGGGTGGAGCGGGAACTTGAAAACGGCAGCCACATCCGTGGAGACATCAATATTCTTCTAATAGGTATGAGGGTGTTAGACCTTGTGTATTTAAAATTGTACCACTGTGTCTAGTCATATTCTAGGCTCATCAACGTACAGAAGACTAAAATGGGTGGTTTTGTTTTAAATCATCCCTGAAATTCTGATTTATCTGACGTAGACTATATTCTGCAAATGGGAAAAGGGAAAGAAGTAACGGTTAACGTTAGTTCTGTGTGGAAGCAGAGTTTGCTGGGGTGTGTGTGTGGGGGGGGTTCTCAGAGACTCATCACCCCCTTGTCCTGCAGGTGACCCCTCCGTTGCCAAGTCCCAGCTTCTGCGGTACGTGCTTTGCACGGCGCCCAGGGCCATTCCCACCACGGGACGGGGCTCCTCTGGAGTGGGTCTCACAGCTGCTGTCACTACAGACCAGGAAACAGGTAAGGACCTGAGGCCCCTTGTCAGGCCCAGCATGAGTGTGAGCAGATTAGATTCTTCAAGCTCTTAGGCGCTGACTTGCGTTTGGGGACATTTGAAAGATTAGTGAAATGTGTTATAAGAGTGAATGCTCTGGAGAAATGGAGAAATGATGATTTAAATGATGGCAAAAGAAACCAGCAACTTAGGAGGAAGGGGAAATGAAATTAGGGGAAAAGATTGGAAGAGCAGGAAAGGAACTCTACTTGGGTGTCACATGAGGATGTGAGAGACTCCTGTGACATGAAGTCTCTTACTGTGTCCTCATGCACTATGAGGACAGGTGCCACCGAGATCTTTGTCCCCTGACCTAGACCGTGGCACACACATATATTTGCCTCTTCTCTCTCTAGGGGAGCGCCGCCTGGAAGCTGGTGCTATGGTCCTGGCTGACCGTGGAGTGGTTTGCATTGATGAGTTTGACAAGATGTCTGACATGGACCGCACAGCCATCCACGAGGTGATGGAGCAGGGTCGAGTGACCATTGCAAAGGCTGGCATCCATGCCCGGCTCAATGCCCGCTGCAGTGTTTTGGCAGCTGCCAATCCAGTCTATGGCAGGGTGAGTGGAATTGGGCCCATAACCACTGTTCTTGGATCAATTTGGTTTTGCTTATTGGCTGGACTGAGAGGTTTGCTATAGAGGACAGCTTGTCTTGTTACTACTGCTCTTGGATCACAGCAGGTTTTCTTCATGGTTCCTATATAACAGAAAAGATCATGTGTGCATGTGTGTGAGTGTGTATGCAGGTTCTGTGCTTGTGCATGTTTGTGTGTGTGCTCGCGCACAATGCATGTAAACCAGAGGTCAATGTTGGGTGTCTTCCTCTATCCTTCTTCACTTTACTCTTTGAGACAGGGTCTGTGAGTGAACCTGGGTTTCTGGTGTTTTGGTTGCCAACTTGCCAAACAGTTGCTGTTAGGACCATCGAGTCTGTTTCTATAATTAGGCCATTATGCCTCTGGTCCATTCTCTGGTCCTTGGAGACTTTGTATGTGCACTAAAAGGACTGTGGCTCATCAGGAGATCTCAGCCCTGAGCCTTGGTCTTCCAGGAACAGTTGGTGTTAAGAGTCATGTAGACTGAGAACGCACATGTGTGTTCAGAACAAGGCCTTATTGACGTTGCATGACGCAGCAGAAGCTAGCACTGTTGGGGGCCTCTCAGATTTGTTACATGGTTGGCTTTGAATTGATTGATGGTTATTGTGCATCCAGAAACCTGTTCCTGATATCAGTTTTCTGTGACTCCGCTAATATTGGTGGGTTTGTAGTCTGTAATTAAGGAGGAGTTATGTGTGTGTGGTTGTGTGTATGTGTGTGGTTGTATGTGTGTGGTTGTGTGTATGTGTGTGTGTTTGAGACAGTGTGTCACTGTATAGCTCTGGCTGTCCTGGAGCTCACTATGTAAATTAGGCTGGTCTTGAACTTAAGAGATCTGCCTACGTAAGCTTCCCAAGTGCTGGGATTAAAGGCATCCTGTCATGTTTATTTTTAAATAATTTTATCTGACATTTTCATATCTATTCATCTGCGGGTGGACATATTCCATATCTTGGCTGTAGTGAGCCATGCTGTAATAAACATGATATACGCAAGTATTTCTGGTATGCTACTATGGGTGGCTTCTTGATGAAACTGAAAACCAAAGTATTAAGAGTTTGCCTTTTAAAAACAGATTTGCAGTGTTTCCTTGTATGAACTTAAACCCAGCAATGCTAGTGAACTGCACAGTGAAGGTTTCCCTTCTGCTAGGATGGAAACTGCAATGCTCACTCTTCCGTGTGTGCCCTGCGTCAGGAGCTTAGGCAACGCTACCAATGTGCACATTGAAACTTTGTTGGTTCCTTTTGAGAACGATTGATTTTCTGCTGGGTGTGGTGGCGGCAAGCTTTTAATCCCAGCACTTGGGAGGCAGAGGCAGAGGCAGGCAGACTTCTGAGCATTCAAGGCCACCCTCCTCTGTCTCTAGCAAGTTCCAGGATGGCCAGGTCAGTCAGAGATCTTCTCTGAAGACAGGACAGACATTTACTTTTACGTGCATGTATGTGTGTAGCGTGCATCTGAGGGTAAGAGACGACTTGGGAGAGGTCATATCTCTCCTCCTGTATTGATACCCAGTGATGTACTAGAGGAGCACTCGACCACTGAGCTATATCCTGGTCCAAATTGTCGGCTCTCCTGCTATATTTTGTGTGGTCTAGCCTTACAGTCTCACCCCAGGATTGATTTGGCTTCGATGTTTGTTCTTCTTACTGATGTCCCTTCTCCTTGGTTGTCCTCTTGTTCTCCAGTATGATCAGTATAAGACGCCCATGGAGAACATTGGGCTGCAGGACTCACTGCTGTCTAGATTTGACCTGCTCTTCATCATGCTGGATCAGATGGATCCTGAACAGGATCGGGAGATCTCAGACCACGTCCTGAGGATGCACCAATACAGGGCCCCGGGGGAGCAGGACGGTGATGGTGAGTATAGAGAATACTACGATTGGCTGCTGGAGGGGTCCTAACGGATACTGCTATCATTGACAACATCCTGGGTTAATGTTTCCAGTACCCCCACCTTCTTGTCCTTCTCCCCTTACTTGACTGCTCACTGGAGGTTGAGTGTCCATTTTGGGGTATTGCTGTATCTCTTTTGAGCAGTTCTAAGTTTCACATTTGTGAGGTCCATGTGTCTCTTCCTTCCTCCTGGGTTCCTGCTTTCAGCTCTTGGTTTCGTCTCTTTCCATGCTGGAAAAGAGGCAGTTTTTCTTGGCTTTAACTCCTTGATGTTTTTTGTCTCAACTTGTGTTTGCTAGCTTTGCCATTGGGTAGTTCAGTGGATATCCTGGCCACAGACGATCCTGACTTTACCCAGGATGACCAGCAAGATACCCGCATTTATGAGAAGCATGACAGCCTTCTACATGGGACCAAGAAGAAAAAGTGAGCCTCTTCTTGCTTCTTTCTTGAGAGAGAGCTGAGATTTTGTTAGCGTACATTTTTGGGGGGTCTACAGATAAAGCACTTGACCTAGCTAGTTGCCTTGATAATGTCTCCTCTTGACTCAGTTCAGGCTCAGATCTTTCTTAAAACAGATAGTTTACAGATAGTTTTGACAGACAGCCATGGCTCACACTCATAATCTCAGTACTTGAGAGGCTGAGGCAGGAAGAAGCTAGCCTGGACTACAGATAACTGTCTTCAAATTTTCTTTTTTTGACAGTGTGCCCAAGTGCTAGTGGGTGTATGATCTGTCCTCTTATTCTCCTGTGGTCCTTCGTGGAGATTTTTGGTGACGATTAGTTGGTAGCCGGTAGTAGAGGCTTGAAGGATGAATTTGAGTAGAGGAGACTTGATTGGGTGCCCCAACACGCTGTGTAGACTCTCATGCCTCTGTTTGGCCACATTATAGAAAGAAGTATCAATGCACTGAATTTGAGTTGACCTCTTTGTATTCCCACATATAAAATAGGACAGGGACCACATGTGGTGGGACAATCATAAAAACCTTGTAATGCCAGAACTTCTTCCCTAGACTTTATGAGTCAGGGATAACACCTGAGGCTAAATGGAGAATATTAGAAATGCTTTGTGTGTCCCCTCCTCCGAGAGGTAAAGCATGGCCCCAGGTGGGTTAGGAAAACGGCATTCACTCTCTTGGATCCAGGGAGAAGATGGTGAGCGCAGCTTTTATGAAGAAGTACATTCACGTGGCCAAAATTATCAAGCCCACCCTGACACAGGAGTCAGCAGCCTACATTGCAGAAGAATACTCACGCCTGCGCAGCCAGGACAGTATGAGCTCAGACACTGCCCGGGTAAGTACACAGGGGGTTGTGGTCTTGAGGGTCCTTTAGCTAGAACATGAGGGGTGGAGTTCCTGCTCTCTGGTAACTAACCTGGGGGAGTTTTTACTTGACTTTCCTTCCTGGTCTGAAGAACTTTCTGTTGAGAGATATTTATTTATTACTTTCTGAGGGAAATGAAAACTAAGACCTCAGATGTAATAAGAATGTCCGCCAGTGAACCGTGAGTAGCTTCTGGGACCTGACCTTGTCTCTGTTGAGTGACCGTGATTCAGAGCAGTTTCTAGTGTGACTTAATAGATTTGAACTTACCTGCATCTTTCAGGAACTGGAACTGTAGTTCATGTAGGACCCAAGTTCAAAGCCTGGTGTCTATGACAGGCCTCTGGGCCGTCTGCCATTGCCTTGTACTTGTTCTGTCTCAGGGTGTTCTGATAGTTCTTTACTTCCCTTCTGCCCATGGTGGGATGCGCAGAGCATCACTCGTTTCCATACTAAATGCTCCCTTTACCACTGCTCCTCCCTGTCCACAAACTGTTCCAGTGTGCCCGTTCGAAGACCTGCTCACTGAAACAACAGAGTTATGGTTGTCTGGTTCTGTTAGTGTGCGTGAAGGTTTCACAAAATTCTCAGGTGATGCAGAAAGCGGAGCTGGTGATGGAGTGTCTAATACTGATGGTGTTCCACATTGCTAGTGCATACATGCACTTAGAGGTTTGCTTTTGAAGATTGCTGTGGGTATAAATGGGAAGTTAGAAGGGCCAAAGATAGAGGTGAACTGCATGTGGTGCTGAAGGTTCATATAACAGGAGACATAGGAACCATGATAGAAAGGGTGGCCCGTGCCTGGTCAGAGCTCTGCAGCTGGTGTGCAGCCTGGGGCGCAGCCTTTCACTGCTCGGGCCTTCTCCGTACCAGTGAGAATGCTGGGGAGTAGCAGGGCCGTTAGAACTCCCTGGCACTCAAAGTAAGCACAGTGTGACTTGGTAGGCCAAGGACCCTACCACATAATAGGGCTTTAAGAAGACACAGGCCCTTGTGTGGGAGTGTGTCAGCCTCCTCCTCACTCTGAGAGACAGGTAGCTGTCCTCAGAGCTCCACACTCACACAGGTGGCCTTGGACAGATTCAACTCTTCTATACCTGTGTCTTCCTCTGTGAAGTAGTTAAGAGGAGTCACACGTCCAGCTCAGCACCGTATAGAACATACTCTGATGATCCCTCTCCCCTGCATCCCTAGTCTCTTCTCCCTCAACCATCCCTAGCAGCCTCTCCTCTGCCCTGCCAGTGTCTTGCAGATTCATGACTTCTGGTTTCTGTTTAGTTTAACCAGGATTATCTGTGTGATTACCTGTCCATTAGCACTTGCTTATTTAAGAGTCCTCCCTATTTGTGCCTTGTTGTCAGTGCCTTTGGGCAGACTCAGTGCAGGCATCCCCACCTGCTGAGTTTGTGATCGTAGTAGTGACTTTGAGTCCTCTCCAGATGATGGCTTTGCCTGTCTTAGTTCTTTTATTCTTTTTCCTTCCCTCTTCTAACCTGTTCCTTGCACCTGATGGTATAAATGTCATGTTTGGGGCTAAGCACTCAACTGCCTACCACTTCTTAGCACCTTTTGCAGCCATGAATCTTTGCTTTCTCCACTGCTCACTGGCGCCGTGATTCTGATAAGGCTTGAGGGTGGCAGTAGTTGGGCACTGGCTGCTACTTGAACTTTAAATGGCATCCACCTATAGAGAGGACAGACCTTGGGCTTTCTTAGCATTTCTGGTATTGCCTTCATTCTTTTTCTGTGCCATAAGAGTAAGACACATGTTTCTGCACAAGTAATTCCTGCACGCTTTCTTCCAGACATCTCCAGTTACAGCACGGACACTGGAAACTCTGATTCGACTGGCCACGGCCCATGCGAAGGCCCGGATGAGCAAGACTGTGGACCTGCAGGATGCAGAGGAAGCCGTGGAGCTGGTTCAGTATGCTTATTTCAAGAAGGTGAGCTTTCAGGGAATCCCGTGGAAGAAGAAGGGAAAAGAGTGTTGACAGCCAGAGGGGCTGGCGGAGACCAGGAGAGCAAGGCCCTCTTAATCAACTGAGCAAAGCTCATCTGAACTCACAGATGCTAAAGCAGCAATCACAGGACCTGTGCTGCTCTGCACCAGGTCCTCTGCTGTGTATTAGAGCTTTCAGTTCAGTGTTTGTGTGGGTTCCCGAGCTGTGAATGGGTGGGTCTCTGATTCCTGTGCCTTCTCTTAGGCTCTTTTCTTTCTTTCCGTTTATCTTGTCCAACTTCAATGCAATGGTTTTTGTTTTGTTATACTTTATTTCATTATGTTTTGATGTTATCTTTTAGAGGCCTGTTCTTTTCTAACAAGAAACAGAAATGGAGTAGATAGGGGTGGGGGGGTCGTGGGAGGTTTAATAAATGTTTAATAAAAGGGCAGGAGGAAGTTGAGCCTTGTGCCTATGGCTCATCTGAAGAACTGCAGACCTTCAAGGTCTGCTTCTTTTTTCCTGCTCGAGAACCTGTGTTGAATTTCCACTAAATACCTGATCTACATAGAAGCAAATGGCTTGTTCCCTTAACCATAATGGTTTGGACACCTCCCCAAACATTTATTTAGTAAACTTAAAGTACCTACTGTGTGAAAAGCCTCACAGCATTGGTGAAAGATGGCTAGTAGGCTCTCCCTACTGCTGGTCCTGGCTCGTGGACCAGGAAAGGTACAGATAAGTCTTAGAACTACACGAAAGTCATTTCTACGCATGATGCAGAAGCGACTCCGGGTTCCTTACTCAGTTTTGTCATCAGTGACATCCCCTGGCTTGTTTCTAGGTTCTGGAGAAGGAGAAGAAACGTAAGAAGGCAAGTGAGGATGAATCAGACCTAGAAGATGAAGAGGAAAAGAGCCAGGAAGACACTGAGCAGAAGCGGAAAAGGTACCGTGGGGAACTGAGAAGTGAGATGTGAGGCTCTGTTGTGGCCAGGGAGAGCCCTGCTTGTTAGTGGCTGGTCCTTCCAGGCCCTGTAGTGGTGGCAGATGGAGGTGGTTATTAATTCCTATAACAGAAGTGATGCCATCAGCGGGTCTCCCAGTGTTCTTGAGGCTGTTTCCCCTCCTGCTTATGCATTCGTCAGACTGATCTCAGGAACAGAGAGCGCCGGGCAGTGGGGCCTGGAGATTGTCTTTCAGAAAGGGTAGTGCTTTGTTCAGGCCTGAGCCTGGAAACTGATTTGACTGACCATGGCCTATACGAAGGGCTGTATGAGCAAGACTGTGGATCTGCAGGGTGCAGAATGGCGTTTCACATTGGTTGTATATTTCTCTGTGGTCTGAGCCCCCAAATAGGGCTCCGAAAAGCCATCTCAGTTCCTTGACTGCTGTGGGTGTTTCAGGAGGAAGACTCATGCCAAGGATGGAGAGTCCTATGACCCTTACGACTTCAGTGAAGCAGAGACGCAGATGCCTCAAGGTGAGTGGCCATTTCCTCCCGACCCTTGCAGTTGCTGTTTGTGTGCCTTTTCTCGTGGGTTCCCACTGCCTCCCGCACGAGACCCTGGGAAACCTGCAGAGCCAGTGTTAGAAAGTAAGCTTGGCTCTGCTCTTGGTCTCTTCTATCTGTGTGACCTATGTCATGCCTGCTGAGGGCCTCCTCTAACTCGATTCCCCTAGCCATCAGAGCTTTCCCTGTATTTTCCTGCCTGGCCCCTTAGGAATCATGGGAGACAGGCTTAGCAAGGGGGGGAGGGATGCCGCTTTTCTAATATTGCTGGAAATGGCTTCACCTTGCTGTCTCCCCTACCCCTGCAAACGCTGTCTCCCTGAAGTGCACACCCCAAAGACTGACGATTCCCAAGAGAAGACCGATGATTCTCAGGAGACCCAGGACTCCCAGAAAGTGGAACTCAGTGAGCCCAGGTGAGTTCTTCCGGGGATGCCACCAGCCGCCGCCGATGACCTTAGAGCTAGAGCTCCACCGTGATTACCCCAGGCTCGCCCAGGGTGTTGCAAACCAGTGTCTAAAGGCTGTGGCGATTTGGCAGAACTGCTTGCTTCTATCTTTGTGCAAATTTAAATTGTTACTTTTAAGTCAGGAGGAACTGGCTTGACTTACCAAGGTCAAATTTTGATTTGTAGCTTACTGTAGCCTTGGATTCTTCTCATTGGAATATTTCTTTTTTTTTCCCCCCTCATAAATTGTGGCCACTTTTTTTGAAAACCATATTTTCAGTAGAGTTTCAGAAAATACTCTTTTTCCTGAAATTTATGTTTACCAGACACCAAAGAAATAACATGGCTAAGGTTAATTTTTAAAGATAGAAAGTACAGCCCAGCCAAATGTAGAAAAATACTTAAAGAAAAAAACACTAAAATTGGCTGTAATTGTACTCCAGAAACAGCCATTGAGGTTTGCTTTCTGAACCAACTCAGAATTCACTGTCAATAGCTGCTGTCTTTCTAGGGGCCGCAGTGTGTAGAATCTTTGGTCTCGATGTGTAAACAGAATGGTCTCACACGCTGAGATTGCCCCTTCCCTCGCATCCATCTCGAGTGCTCCGATTAAAGGCATGTGTCCCCGTCCCCCAGATTGAGATGTAAATTCCTAATCAAGTCCTTGAGTGGCACTGAGGTGGCTCCATGTCACTGCCGTCCATTCACAATGAGACATTCTTAGGTTTGCCGCCTGGCACAGTCATAAGGCGCAGTAAGGTCTCTAGACTGGAGAAGAGTCATGGGCTTCCATTAAATCCTGTGTGTAAACTGTCTCCTAGCTGTCGTGCTGGCCAGTTTGCTGTGCCGTGTGTAGGATTACCAGTCTCTTGACAGCCTCCAGGTTTCAGAGGCTCCTCGTGCCTGAACTACAGGAAGCTCTGCTTGCAGTGTAGGTTGGTTTAGAAGGATGCTCAGAATATTGGAAAGACACTTTCCCGTGTCAGGCTTGTCTTAGCTGCAGGTGGGTTTGCTGCCATTTTGTTGGTTTAAGACAAGGTGATGTTGGGGGCTTCCTCAGTGCTGGTATCAGACGTGTGCTCCACCAGACTGGCCTCCTACTTCCTCACGCTTTTCCTGTCTTGTGCAGGCTGAAGGCTTTTAAGGCGGCCCTCTTAGAAGTGTTCCAGGAAGCTCATGAGCAGTCTGTGGGCATGCTCCACCTCACAGAATCCATCAACCGGAATAGAGAAGAGCCGTTCTCCTCAGAGGAAATCCAGGCTTGCCTGAGCCGGATGCAGGATGATAACCAGGTCATGGTGTCTGAGGGCATCGTCTTCCTTATCTGAAGTTGTTGCTACCAAGTACTGCCCTGTCCCCAGCCTTTGTCTCCCATCCTCCAGTAACTTTTTTAAGGGATGGAAGCTGATGGTGAGACGATCAGGACTTGGTGGAAGCTTTGTGTATGACTTCTGCCTTGGGGCAAGAGCTGGAGGGAGGGCCAGGACTCAGGCAGAAGGCCTGCCTCACAAGCCCCAGTCCTAAACATGGGGAGTCTTCATGATTTGAGCTGTGTTTCTGGGCACAGCTGTGTCCTGCGTTTGTTACTTGTGTTTTTACCCCCACCCCCAGGCACTTTAGTCCAGGAAGCTTTGAGGTCTGTTGGGCCAAGAGTGGCTCAGGCAGATGACAAGGTTGGATTGGAGAAAGCTTTCTTTGCAATTAGACTAGTATGTATTGTTGACCTAAATATCCAAGACATTCATACTGAGTAAATATAACTATTTTGTACATGTGGACTTCATGCTTTGTGCTTTAAAAAAAATACATTTATTTATTTGTCTGTGTGTATGTGTGTGAGGGTTGGGGCTGAGACCTCCTGGGACACACTTTTGGAGGTCAGTGGACATCTCATGGGAGTTGTCCCCTACTACCATGTGGGTCCTGGGGATCCAACTCAAGGAGTCAGGCCTGGCAGAGGGTTCCTTTACCTTCTGAGCTGCCGTTCAGGCCCGGGCCCACTCGAAGATTTCTTTTACTTTCATTACAAAAACATTGTCGTTAAAATCACACTAGAGAATTCAATGAACTTGTCAAATTTTAGAGTAGCCATGGTACAAGAGGCTACCATCACACGGATTTTATACTTTCCACTCTTGTAGATACATTTATGTACTTATCTACCCACCACCAAAGGGGACAACTTGATGACAGAGTTAGAATAAAATGAGGCTTGCTATCCTTCATAACCCAAGTCCCTTTGTCCTTCCTCATGCCCTAGGGTTTAGCCTTGTCTTCTGCTCTGCTTATGTACGACATGTACATATGTTATTGGCTAGGTTCCCCATGTACAGGAGAACATGTTTATTTCTTTCTGAGGTTGTGACCTCACTTTGTGTGTGTGTGTGTGCGCGCGCGCATGTGTGTGTAAAATCCTACTGTGTGTGTAAAATCCTACAATACGGTTATTTCTTTACGACAGCTGGATTCTATTTTTTCTATGTACCATATTTTTGTTACCCATTCATCCCGGGGGGTGTGGCCAGGGTCCATCTCCCAGCTCTGCATAACCTGGTTGTAGTGGTGCATGCTGATGGCCCCAGCACTCCTGGGGTAGTGCAGCAGACCCTCATCTTTGATGAGCCTAATTTTTGTGGTAGGTGCCTTTAATCCCAGCTCTTGGGAGGGTTCATTTACAGAGTGAGTTTCAGGATAGGCAGTGCTACACAGAGAAAAACAGAACAGTCTAGGCCTTATGGTAGTTTTTAATATTGCAAAACTTGTCTAAAGTGATCTCCCTAATGGCTGTATTCATGTATTGGTACTTTTTGTATGCAGGCGTACTGGATTTCTTTTGTGGGCTTAGCTTCTGCATTTATGTCAAGTCATCACAAGGTGGCAGCAGGCTGCTGTGCTCTCTTGGGGGATTTTCCCTTTGTCTGTAGATTTCCTCAGAAAACCGTCAGCTAAATGTGATAATGTGCAGTGCAAACCAGGCCCTGCTGATTTGGAAAAGACACATAACCATGGCAGTTACTGAAAGTTCAGGGAAACAAACTCTGGCTTCACTGACCCAACAGAGGTCCGTCCCCTTAGAGAACTGGTAATTTATGTCAGAAACTCTCAAAATACTGTCCTTATTCATAGAGGGATCCTTTTGCAGGGTAATTGTGCAGTTATTGGCATTAAGCCTTTTTAAAAAATTGTCTCATAATATTACATTCAGACTGCAGTTTCCCCTACCTCCCCCCAGATCAACTCCCCTCCAAAAGGAGCAGGCCTCCCAGGGACATCATGCAAACATGGCATAACAAGCTGCAATCAGACCAGGCACATATAGTCCCATCAAGGCTGGACACGGCAACCCAGTAGAAGGAAAAGGGTCCTGCAAGTAGGGAGAGTCAGGAGGAGCTCCACTCCCTCAACACCAAGCTACTTAGCCAGCGCATGCAGAGGTTGGACCCCTTTAGGCCTCATCTCTCAAGTTCCCATGAATCCTAGTCAGTTGGTTCTGTGGGCCATGTTCTCTGTGTGTGTCCCTGACCTCTGGTTCCTCCCCTCAGCAAGACTCCCCAGAGCTCTCTCTAATGTTTGACTGTAGGACTCTCTGGAATCTAAAGACTGGGGAACATGGAGCCTGAACCCGCCATCTTCCGGAACCAGGCAAGGCCTCAAGTGGAGGGATTAGCACACACACCATCCTAGCCATGACACCTTCCACCTACAGTTCATCCTGCCTGCAGAGTATCCTTAAAAGCACAAAGCATGTGTTTAGGGTGTAACAAACTTTCAGTTGTGCCAGTTTTCAGCCATCGGCTGAGTAAGTTATGGGGCTGGAGAGTTGGCTAAGAGAGCATACTATTGCAGAGGATGTGAGTTCAGTTCCCAGCACCCATGTTGGGCCTGCTAATAACCTCCTCTGATTCTACTATTTGGAGGATGCACAGACACATTTAAAAGTAAAATAGTAAAAACTGAAAACATCATTGCTTTAAAAAACAAAACACTGAGTTGTCTACATGCTTCATTCCAAAAGAACCTGTTTACACATCCATTGCTTAGTAAAATAGCTAAGGTTTCTGGGGCTTAGAGGGGTAAGGTTTGTCTGTCTTGAGAAATTGGGGCCTGGATGAATAGGGCACCTGGATGAATGAAATGTTGATAGTAATGTGATTTTGTGTAAAAATTATCTTTTATCTGCCTGATGTAGTTGTCATCACATTAAACCTCTGTCTGCTAATTCAGGTGAGCCTAATCTTGGAAGCTTCTCACCTCCATACAGTGTTAGGCCTGTTCGAGAACCCCAAAAGACCACCAAGGAGCCCGTTCTGGTGAAGTCACATTAAGAGTTTTTTTATTGAAGCTGGAGCTTGGACTCAAGCTCACCCGAAGCCCCAGCCCGATTTCAAGCAAGCATTTATAGAAACAAGCAAACAAGCAAAGGGGTTTCTAGCCTGGCACACATCTGATCGGGGGACTCTTCATGGCATTTTGTTGCCCTTTAAAATATTTGGTGCTAGGAGCCAAACCATAAACTTCTGCTTTCCTCCTGTTTTGTGGCTGTTAGGGAGTGAAGTGCTGGGTGCGGGCTTGTTAGAGAGTAACCTGGAAACTAGTGCTGGGTGCGGGCTTGTTGGTTAGCATGAGTTTAACCTTAGGTCAGGTTCTCAAGATGGACTCTGACCCCAAGATGGGTTGGTCTGGTCTCACAATTTAATCTAGGCCTAGAGTGTCTTGAGCCTCTGAGACTTGCTGCTCACCCCTTTTTTTAGTTCTTTTTGAACTCTGGCTGTTTTAACTCAGCTGCTCTGGTTCAAACTCCTCTCCAAGATGATTGATTCAATCTAGTTTCTCTTGGCCTGTTTTCGTTCTGTACCTCAAAGTAACTGGCAATCTGTTGTTATCTTCTTTCTCCTCGCTCTCTGGCTCGTCTGTCTTCACCTGTTGTCTAGCTTGTTTTCTCTCAGCACCCTGTCTCTGTACAACTGTCTTGGTAAAACTGCTCTCTCCTCTTTCTCTCTGCACTGTTCTCTCTTAAGTAGCCTCTTCTCTTGAGAGAGAGAGAGCTGGGCATATCCAATTCTGTCCAATCTTTCTCTGAGTCATCACTTTGTCTGCCACTCAATTAGGCATCGCTTTCAAATATCTGTGCTTCCTACGACAAACTGCCTTCACTGTTTGGGATGCTAAGGTTGTATATATTCCAGCCAGAAGGATTAAAGGTGGATACTAAGGGTGTGTTCCAGCCAGAGGGATTAAAGGTGGGTACTAAGGGTGTGTTCCAGCCCGAAGGATTAAAGGTGGGTACTAAGGGTGTGTTCCAGCCCGAAGGATTAAAGGTGGGTACTAAGGGTGTGTTCCAGCCAGAGGGATTAAAGGTGTGTGCTAAAGTTGTATATATTCCAGCTAGAGGGATTAATGGTGTGTGCTAAGGCTGAGCCACACCATAACTAGAAATGAGTTTTTCCAGTAAATAACACAATCTCAGGGTTCACAGTGTGATCAACAATATCCAGGGAGTTATTCTTGGCCACTTACCATGGAACTAGAGGGAAAACTTGAGCTGCTTGTTAATTAGTTGTAAAATGGGGACATAAACTGCTTTGTAAGCTATTTATGAGCCAAGTGGGCCAGCAGTGGTCACATGTCAGCCTAGCATAGAACTCCATTGAGGTAATATTGATACAATATCTAGGGCCCACTAACAAAGTGGTTGGTTTGAGTGAATGTTTTAGAGAACACTATGTCAACAAAACTCAAATTATTAGGGGCTGACGGCCTAACTCTGGAGAGTGCTTATTTAGCATGTGTGTGCCATCAGTCCAATATCCCCTCGATTCATCCCCCCTTTTCTGTCCCTTGGTAATTCCTGCTCTACAGTTAGTGTGGGCCTAGCTCAAGCGCCCAAGTCCTCACTTGCAATAGGGACTTTAGCTTTCTCCAGTGGTCTTCAGTTTTCTGTAGTGATAGGCAGTGTTAACAGCCCTGTGAGGTAGGTCAGGGAAATGTGGAGAAGGAACGAACGGCAAAGACTGGAAACCAGAGAATTGGCTGGCTCATTCCCACTCATTTTTCCTGATGGCTGTTCAGTCTACACTAGCTGTCCTGATGGCTCTGGACTCGTAGATTTTTTTAAAGTGTATGTGACTATGGTACTTGTGGGTATATATATGAGTGTATGGGCACATTTGCCCATACATGTGTGCATATGGAGACCCACAGAGGTCAAGCCACCACCAAACCACCACCATCATAATTACTACTCTCCAAACCACCACCATCATAATTGTCACAGTTATCATTATTGTTGTTACTACTGTTGTGGTTGTTAATATTATTGAGATATCTCACTGAACCTGGAACTGGGTATTCTTAGCTTGACTGGTTGACCAATGAGACCCCTAGAATATGTCTCATCATTGAGCTGGAGTTATACCCCGCCTTTTTTTTTCTTTTTTAAGATTTATTTATGTGCATCAGTGTTTGCCTGTATATATGTCTGTGTGAGGGTGTTGGATCCCCTGAAACTGGAGCTACAGACAATTGTGAGCTGCCATGTGGTTACTGGGAATTAAACCTGGGTCCTCTGGAAGAACAGCCAGTGCTCCTAACTGCTAAGCTCTCTCTTCAGCTTGGTTACATAGATGTTGTAGATCAGAGCTCAGGGTCTCTCGATCTGTAGCAAACATTTACCCCCTGAGCCACCCCAACTATTGGAAGAATCTTCCAGAAACCTAAAAACTCTTCCCTAATAAGGTCCTTAGGATCCCATCAAAATTCACCCCGGGAAACCAGTGGGCATATAGGGCTTCCTTACAGTGCAAGTAAGGTTACTACCATGGGTGTTAAAACCAACATAGATGATGGCTAGTTAACTTTCTTAGCTTATATGTTTCATACTGATTACACAGGCAATGCCACTAGAGAGTTATCCAAGGGAACACAGCACTAATGTGTTCAGATTCATTTCTCTGACACTGACGTGTACCCTGAGCAAGGCCAGCCACATCTGTAGAAGAAAGTGCCTTTACCATTCTTAATAAAAGTAGTGTTTGAACCGGATGGTCACCTAAGTCCCTGGCAATGTCCCTGCGCAGTGTCTGTGCTGCTCACAGCACGGATTAGCCCCTATTCCACTGGAGTTGACCAGGGTTGACCATCGTCATCAGGCAGCTCAGAGTGGGTATCTGTTGTGTGGCAAGACTTTTCCTGGGGAGACACAACACACAGGTCTGCTCACTGCGGCCTGGGAGTCAGACACCACCAAAGAACTTGGTAAACTAATGGCTTTTATTGGTGCTGTGTACAGGAGTGCAGATGAGGAGCAGAGATTACTCAATGACAGGTGCATCACTAAAGCCCACCCCAGCATGGGTGAGAGAGCTCACAAGAGCTGGGAACCTGGAGCACCCTGCACAGCCTATGGGAAGCTCAACGGGCTGGAAAATATAATTTCCAGTGACTCTGACTCCTCCTCTTGAGAAGAAGAGGGCCTAGTGAATCTTGCCAGTTTCAGGCACATCCTGAAGCTATTCTGAGTTGTTTACCTTCCTGTTTAGAGAGTTTCCTTGCCAGAGGGAGGGAATGCTCCCGTCTTGAGGAAACTGCTACACAAGAGTATTTTATCACCTGGTTATACAATCGTTCTAAACTAACCGTGACTGATACCAAAATCTGAGGCAACCCAAGGCCCTTATGTAAAGTGGTGTCTTCTTTGCAGATTTTCTGCTTGTATCCTGCTACATACTTTAAGACATTTCTAAATTATACCCTGCTGTGGATAGTTTTAAAATTGCTACCGCCTTTGCCTGGGGTCAGACCTCGATCTGGCCCCTCCTGGCTTCCCTTTTGCTACCTAGCCTAGCTCTAGGTGGTTTCCACACCACCAGCCCACTCTCGAGACCCTTGAATCCATGGATAAAACACACACACACACACACACACACACACACACACACACACACATGCAGAGAGAGAGAGAGAATTCCTGTATAATTTGCCTTCTTGACACAATTGCTGGGTACAAATATCTCCCACTTGGAAAAGCGTGCCCTTACCAATTTATTAACTCCAACTCCCCACCTGTCCTAAACTTAGTGGCTAGTCCCACCTAACCCCTACCAAACATCCTTAGCCAGCCTCCTGTATCAGAGACTGCAGTCCCTAGCTCCCCCCACGCCCCTGACCCCTAGGCCTTACATGACTGCTGTGTTCTTCCTCCAAAGCATGGCAGCAAAGCCCCTCTCCTTTCCTGTGTCTCCTTTTCTTCCTTTGGGACTGAGAAGTCCCGCCTATACCTTCTGCCCAGTAATTACCCTTCTCCACGACTTTCTTTACTGATAAATCAAGAACTAATTGGGGAACAAGACCTTACTATCAGAACTTCCCCTTACAATACCCAATTCAAAATAAATGCTGTGTAAATAGTTGTTATAGTGTATTGGCTAGGGGATAATGATAAGCCAAATGGATACATATTTGGGGAGTATTTTCAGTTGAATTGGTTGGCTGCAGACACAACCACCAGACTTATGTGACCCTGAGCTTCCCAACAGCAGTGGATTCTGTCTCCATCTTCTGTGAGTAGTATCCAGGATGTTTCCAATGATCTCTAAGAGCTTTATTTAATTCCTAGGAAGGTTTCATCACAAAATGAATTTTAATGCCATCTTGACTTGTTGAAATATAAACTAGTTTACAGCTCAGTGAAGAGTGTTGGATTCTAGCAGGTTCATTATTAAGCAGCATGGGATCCTGGCTCATTCTCTTAAGTCTCTCCTCAGGGGAGGGAATTAAGAATCTAAAGTTTTCCCTGAATATTTTTACTATTAAGTCCTGAACGTTCCCCCACAGCCTGTAGGAGGATATTAGCCTCTGCTTAGCTGTACCGTTCTGAGAACAGCTGCCCCCTCAGGTGTCTTGTAGTAAAGCCAAGCCTTCCTGCTTTAAGGGCCACCATTTAACCTCGCAATAGAAAGGTCAACCTAGGCCCTCTTGCATGTGTGTCTGCTGGGCTAGCAATTTAAGTGGAGGTGTATGGAAATCAAAGCCATAGTCAACTTGATAAAGCATACCCAAGCAGCAACAAAGTTTGAATTGGCAGGTGTAGTTCTTGCTAAAACTACAAGCAGCAACAAAGCAGCAACAAAGTTTGAATTGGCAGGTGTAGTTCTTGGTCACGAATAAGACCACTACCACAATTTCCGATCCAAACTTGAAGCCAGCTTTAATATTGACCAGGATGATAGATTCTAACCAAATGCATTCTTGGGTTCCCAGAAAATGATGACGAGTTCACCTTTTGCAGGTTAATAAAGGCAAAACCACAAGGCCAGCATATTTCCCATCAGGTCCAATCGGAGGCAAGCATACATCCTGACCTATCTCCTGTCCGCATACTTCCCATTGCATGCGATCAAGCACACCCAGTGCAGTTGGGCCAAGCAGATCTGTTTAGTAGCTCGTTATCTCCCATAAACTATAGTCTCCAGCATCTCAGGGAGTGTCTGTTCTTTGGAAAGGAGCTTACAGGTTAACCTTGGCTCTTGTTTTAAAAATTGCTATTTAGAAAGGTAGACAGGAGGAGGACCCTAATGCACCTAGCATGATTTAATTTGGTGAACTTTAATACCAGCTTGGAGGCGGGCAAGATGGCTCTTCGGGTGAACGCACTTGCTGCCAAGTCAGATCACTTGGATTCTGTTCCTGGAACCCAAGGTAGATGGAGTGAACCAACTCCATATTCTTCTTCTCTGACCCCCACACACATATTGTAGCACAACTCCATGGAGTGTTATCTCCATTGGACTCCAGGGACAGAACTCGACATCAGACTTGGCTGCAAGTGCCTTCCTCAGATAACTTGCTCTCGGTCCATAGCTAGTACATGGTGGAATTGATCCACCCTAAGGGCCATCTTGATTAATAATTACACTTCTCCACCTAGGGAACTGTGATGTTGTTCCCTTCAAAGGGTTTAGAGTGCTCTGTGAACTTGGGGGGATCAGAGCTTTATTCATGGATGAATCTCATTGACAAGACCACACAGATCTAGTAGGATGAGATGGCTGGGTACCAGTGTTCAGAGATGAAGCAAGACCTTCCAAAGTTAGGTAATGTTCTTTGAGCAATCTCAAGAGTGTTCCCCAAGGGCAGCAAAGCCTTTGGTACAGAGATCGATGTGTGCTCTTTCATATCTGGAAGCTGATGCTGTGGTGGGCACTGTAGTTACTAACCTTTGGGCTATTAAATTAAAATTTTAAATTGATTTATAATGTGGGCTATTAGATTAAAAACTGCTAGTCTTTTAAATTAAGAGACACTCAAACTTTTATTTCTTTTTTATTTTAATTTTTATTATTTTTATTTTTTTCGAGACAGGGTTTCTCTGTATAGCCCTGGCTGTCCTGGAACTCACTTTGTAGACCAGGATGGCCTTGAACTCAGAAATCCACCTGCCTCTGCCTCTCAAGTGCTGGGATTAAAGGCCTCTATTTTTATTTCTAACCTAGAATTTTTTCATTAGTGGAACAGTAGAAAATACCCACAATCTATCTCCTCCAATAGATGTTAAATGTGCTGTCCTAGATATTTTCCCATGCACACATAGCTGCACATTGTCAGTGTTTGATGGCTGTAAATGATGCTGTGAAGTACAGCTTTGCTATAAGTGTTGATGTGCACAGTCCTTAGGACAGTTTCCTAGAGGTACACAGGCTATGGTTTTCACAAAGGATGCTGCTGTACTGTATTTCCAGTGTCTGTTTCCACATCTATGGATGAGGGAGATGTTTGATCCTGTACCCTTGCTGACAATCCTTGGCATGGCTGAGGTTTGAAATATACATATATAGCCAGTACTTCTCACACTGTATCTTCAGTGGTACTTGGGATTCAGATTTGTGTAAGTAATTTGACACTGTCCTACCTTAAACATATAGCAAGTGTAGAATAGACAAGCCTCTCGTATTGTTTATTTTTAAGGACTGGATGTGGCATTTAGCAGAGTAGGAGCGGTTCTTGAAGTGAACTCCTGCATTTATCTTGTTAGTACAGAGGGGAAATGACCCCCAAAATTTATGTAACAGCTAAATGAGGAATCCTAGTAGTCAAAAGCAAGGAGTGAATTCATCCCCCATTATCTTCAGAGAGCAAGCAGAGGTAGTCAGATGTCTACCAGTCTCAGACATATGTGTAGTCATCTAAACATTATACCATACTATACATACCATATTATACCACACCATATATACCATACATACTATGCAATGCCATACCATGCCATACCATACCATGAATATAATCGTTTTGTTAAAGAGCTGCTGGCACAGAGAAAATGGGCCCTGGAAGAGTTCTGTAGATTACTATCAACAAGCCTGCAGTTCCAACTCTCAGGAGGTAGAAGCAGAAGCATCCGGGGCTCAGTTGATAGCATTGAGAACCAGTTGGCGGGGCTACATGAGAACCTGTCTCACAAAAGCAAAACAACCCTTTCCCTCCATACAAAAGGATGGAGAAGAAGGAGGTAAGGAGAGACAGAAGGAACAGGAGAGACATAGAAATAGATTAAAGCAAGTTACGAGGCCACAATTCTTCAAGAATGGCTGTAAGAAAGCCATGTATGTGGTCTCTGGGTGCCTATGAGGGCTGGACCAGAGTATTTCTAGAATTCTGGACCACCCTTGATGTCCATAATGGAGAAGGTGGAAAGGCTCACCTAACTTGGATACCAGGTCTAGAGAGGCTCTGTATGGTACCAGGTGCTGCAGATAACAGCTGGATCATTCTGGAGTTGTTAGGTTACAATACAGCCTTTATAGTTTTTCTCATCCGCTTTCCTCTCCCACTGTGTAACACGCAGAGTGGAATGAGGCCCAGCCCTGTGCTTCGTGAGCCTGCAAGGCAGAAAAGGGAATGTAGACCTCATCTCCTCCCCAGATGCCTCCTCCACCCTTTCTCCTTCATCCAGCTCCCAAGTCCTCACCTATGCAAAGATGACCTGTGTCACACAGGAGACCCCTTTCATCTGTCTTCCACAGCTCCTCCGCCAAAATTAGGAGACCCGGGGACTACTGTCCTGAGTCATAGCCAAGCAGAGTGAAAGTGACACATGCCCCAGGTGACGTGATACATTTTGAACCTCCTGCTGAACATCCTCCTCCCATTCGGTCCTATTTTAAACTGGGTTTTTATGGAAACAGAGCTAGGGCAGTTAGGATTCCTAGCATTTAGAGTTGACACTGTTGATTCCACAGAAAGATGGGAGGAGTGAACTGAGGACTGGGGGCTCTGATCCCATTCCCCACATGACTGTATCCTCAGACACACTCCCACTTGCCAGACTGTGACTGCAGTATAATTAATCATAATATTCTTTAACATTTGGTCACATTTATTTACTTATTTAGCATGCCTGTCATGTGCCACAGCGCTTATGTGCAGGTCAGAGGGGCTTGTTCTTTCCTTTCACCACGTAGGATCAAACTCAGCTCATCAGGCTTGGCAGCAAGCCTCTTTTCCCCACTGAGCTATCTCACTGGCCCAAATTCATCTTCCGTTTGGGCGTTCCGTAGGGTCCTAAAGTACAACCATCTTTGGAGGCGGCTTAGTCCCAAAGCATCCCAGTTCCTGACTTCCCCAGAGTGTCACAACCACAAGCTCAACAAAGCTTAAGAGCCAGCTGAAATGGTTGGTGTACGTTTTAAATCCCAGCACTCGGGAGGCAGAGGCAGTCAGAGCTCTGTGAGTTTCAAGCCAGTATGGCCTACACATCGAGATTCAGACCAAGGCTGCTGAATAGTGAGACAGTTCCACAAAACCCGAAACTGGGTTTGCTTGTGTGCAAGTTTTGAGAATTTGCTCCAAGACATGAGAAATTAGTGATTTAGAGGTAAGAATGGGGTGATAGATCAAATTTCCTGCACCCCGACTTACCATTTCAAAAGTGCACTGCTTGTCAGTGATGGTTGGGGGGAAAGTACAGGGACAAAAAATCGCTGATTCCTGGTTCCTGCATTACTCGGTACCAATGCGTTGAAGGAGAGATTTGGTGGGAGGAAGGCAGGAGCATATCGAGGGTGTCGGACTTTACATTAGCAGACAGTGAGCAGGGCTTTCCCCAGACGTGGTGGCTGGGTAGTGTGCTGACTAATTCCATCCAGCTTAGTGCAGGAAATCAGGCTGCAGCTGAGTAAGTGAAAGTCTGCCTGGGACCTGCAACGTGGTTGTGCAGGGCTGCAGGCTATAGCTTCCAGGATACACAGCCCCCAACTCAGAACAGCACAGCCTTGCTTTTAGATTGACCCTACCCCTTGCCAAAGAACCATCCAGAGTATAAGGAAGAGGACTACATCTTAGCTACAAAGATGCACAGGAAGTTTAAGAGTTCTCTAGTCTTACCCAACAGACTTACAAGGACATTTGAGTCTCAGTTTTTCAGCTTCAGAAAATGTCTCGCATTCCGTGAACCCAATGCATTTACTTTTGTTTGCTGGTTTCTTTATGTCACCCAAGCTAGCCCAGAACTCATGGTGGTATGGCCTCAGAGTCGGAAGTGCTGGGCTTGCTAGAATTCAGAACCACACCACATCCCGACGTAATTTTATGGGACAGCAGTTTCTTGAATGTTCTTTAGTGTGGAGCACTTAAATCTTCCTATATGATGGAGATACTCCAGGCAGCTGATGAAGATAAAGTCTCAGCTAGGCATGGTGGTGCATGCGTTTAATCCCAGCACTTGGGAGACAGAGGGAACTGACATCTGCAAGTTTGAGGTCTACATAGAGAGTTCCAGGTCAGTCAGGACTACATAGAGAGATCCTATCTCAAACAGATGAAAGAAAGAGAGAGAGAGAAAAGCAGAGAAGGGAAAGAAGAGAAAGAAAAGAAGGAGGGAGGGAGGGAGAGAGGGAGGGGGAGGGGAGAAGGAGGAAGAGAGCGAGGGAGAGAGAGAGAGAGAGAGAGAGAGAGAGAGAGAGAGAGAGAGAGAGAGAGAGAGAGAGAGAGAACTGGCTAGTTTTGTGTCAACTTGACACAGCTGGAGTTATCACAGAGAAAGGAGCTTCAGTTGAGGAAATGCCTCCATGAGATCCAGCTGTAAGGCATTTTCTCAATTAGTGATCAAGGGGGAAAGGCCCCTTGTGGGTGGGACCATCTCTGGGCTGGTAGTCTTGGTTCTATAAGAGAGCAGGCTGAGCAAGCCAGGGGAAGCAAGCCAGTAAAGAACATCCCTCCATGGCCTCTGCATCAGCTCCTGCTTTCTGACCTGCTTGAGTTCCAGTCCTGACATCCTTTGGTGATTAACAGCAATGTGGAAAATGTAAGCTGAATAAACCCTTTCCTTCCCAACTTGCTTCTTGGTCATGATATTTGTGCAGGAATAGAAACCCTGACTAGGACAGGGAGAAAGGGAGAAAGAAAGAAAGAAATGAAAAAGTCTCTACTTTCAAATGAACTACCAGGGCTAATAAGTTAATTGGTTGTGAGACCTAGCATTGGGTAGCGAGCTCCTTCTAGACTGCAGGCCTGAGGTTTTAGCTTTCCATACCAAACCTTGCTGCTTGCTGATTCCTCCTGAGGAGAGCTTTTCTTCCGAGTGTCACCTTGCTCTGTATAGACATCATAAGACTGCTTTGTGGGTCAAGATGTTAACTTACTTGTAGAAACTTCCATACCGATTACAGCACAGCGTAGAAGACTCGGGTCCAGTCTGAAAAGCTCTGTTTTGTCAGCTTAGCCACTAGGAGTTAACTGACACCCTATTTCCTACCAGGGCTAACTCAAGTTCCTGTTATTCTTAGGCATAATGACTTAAGCCTTGCTTCCATCCCAGGAAGATGCTCTATTTTACAATCCCTGAAGGGCTCCAGGGAAAATTCTCTCCAAAGCAGCAAAGCTGTCATATCTACTACAAAGTAGTACACAGCTCCCCTGGATTTCAAAGTCTGCATTCCTCCAATATAACACACAGCTGGTCCTTCGAAACACATTTCTAAGTTATCAACTTTTCCATTAAAGCCAAGTTCGACTTAGTCAATGATAGAGCACCTTCATGGTGGCTTTCTTGACATGTTTGTTTATAAATGCTGAACAGGGTGGCACACAACCTTTTAAAACAAATGACTTATTCATTTTATTTTATATGCATGTGAGCTTTACACGCATGCATATGAATATTCGCACTACATGTGTGCTGGGTGCCAGAAGAGGGTATCAGATCCCTTGCAGCTGAAGTTACGGATGGTTGTGAGTCAGTACGTGGTGCTGGGACTCGAACGTGGGTCCTCTGCACAAGCAGTCAGCTCTCTTAACCACTGAGCTGTCCCTCTGGTGCTTTCCTGCTTTTTAGATAGTGCTTTTTCGTTTTCTTCTTCCCCACTCCAGAGTGGATTTTTAATAAATTATGTGTTAACGAAGAAGCAAAAGTACAATGCAAGCGCCTCCACAACCCCATTGACTCTGCTCAGGTTTGGAAGAGCACTAGTCCAAACTGGAGCTTTCCGTACTGACTTATGTGAACTCTTCCCCCAGGATTCTCATGCTGGGTTCTTCCTTATTTTTCTCCCAGAGCTTTTGCCATTTCCCTGTGGTTAGGTTTCAGACCCAGGAGAAGGGACTGAGCTCCATATTTTATAGACCAAAGCAGACCTGGCCACCAGGCTCTCCCAGCATCCCTCAGTATACCTGGCATACCTTGCCCCGACCCCTGAACTTTCCAGCCTACCGGCTGGGCTGCCCTTCCCCAGAGACTCCTCCCTATAGAATGCAGACATTTTGGTCTTCTTCTTTCTCTCCCTCTCTTGGAACTCTCGATTTCTCTCCGTCTCCCCCCCCCACCCCCGTTTCTCTTTCCCCTTCATGGCCATAAACTTGCCTATGTGTACTTTAATCGGGCTTGAATTGGCTCATTTCACCCGTCAGCATCAGCTCCTTCCTTCAGTCTCCATCCTCTCTTTTCCTCCCTTTTCAGTTTCTTTTCGTTTTTCTTTCTCTTCCCTTTTTCTTCTCTCTCCCCTACCCTCTTTTTCACTCCCTGATCCTGTCTCTGACAGGAGCTTTACTTTCAGGGTGGCCTCAAGCTCCCCATGCAGTCTAAAGCGAACTAAAACTTCTGATCGCCGCGTCTCTGCCCCCTCAGTGCTGGGATTGCAGACACGCACTGCCACACCCCATTGATGCTGTGCTCGGGATTTCCCAGAGCTGTGAGTATGCCAGATTGCTATCCTACCTACTGAGCTCCATCCCAGCCCACCAACCCTTCTCCAGAGAGGAGGGGGCGGAGAATAAGGAAAAGAAGGTGGGAGCGCCTGTGGTTTTATCCTGCCAGCTCACACCCAAATGATTCCTAGAGACTCGTGCACAGCCTCTTCGTTTGAGAAATAAGTATTATGTTTAAAGAGAGCTGTTGGCTGGGCATGGTGGCACACACAAAGGCAGGCAGATCTCCGGGTTTGAGGCCTGCCTGGTTTATAGTGCAATCTGAGTTCAAAGGCAGCCACAGTTACACAGAGAGACAGAGAAACCTTGTTTTGATAAACTCTGTGTGTGTGTGTGTGTGTGTGTGTGTGTGTGTGTGTGTGTGTGTGTACGCGCGGGTGCGCATTAGTTACTATGGATTGTGACCTTCTCTTGCTTCTATAAAAACACATGATGGGGCTCATTATTTGCTTTGAACAGATAACAAAAGTGAACACAGTCAAAGCACCCTGAGACTGGAACTGTTCTATTGCATTAAACTGGGGAAAGGGGGATAATGTGGACTTGGTGGGGTCTACAGATGCCTAGGGGCACAGGCTGTCACATCAACCACATTTTTATTCTTCAATAGGACACCCAGAGCTAAGGCGAGGTAAAGGAGTGGAACCTGGATTTCTTGTGCTAGGGACTAAAGTGACAAGCTAGATATTTATTTATTTAGTTAGTGCAAACTACCTAAGGGAAAGAATTATCTTTTTTTTTTTTTTTTTCTTGAGGCAGGGTTTCTCTGTGTAGCCCTGGCTGTCCTGGAAGTCAACTCACTCTGTAGCCCAGGCTGGCCTCGAACTCAGAAATCCGCCTGCCTCTGCCTCCCAAGTGCTGAGATTAAAGGCGTGCACCACCACTGCGCGGCTGGGAAAGCAGAATCTTGCTTGAGGGAGCAACAGGCTGCCAAGAAGCATGACGTCAGAGAATCAACTCCAGGATATTTTGATGTCACTCCAGCCTCGTATCCACACACTTATTAAAGGATCAACTTCGACATAAATATAAATGTCCAGGAAAAGAAATCACTTTAGATAAATACAGATAAGTGTAGTATATGTTGAAATTACTAAACTGTCACCTTTTTATGAGAAGTCAGAGTTCAGATAAAAAAGTGGCCAGAAAAGACTGCAAAATCCTTCAATGTCTCCACCAGTCTGCTTGGATTAGGATAAGCGCCCAGTGAATAACGCCCTGGTCCCAGTGGTTTGAAAGATGCGATGCCCCAATGTGGGTCATTCCGGAGATGGCCCGCTGAAGTGGCTCAGATGTGCAGGCTCCGCCCTCTTATCACATTACCATCACCCACCCCCAACCCCTAGTTCCATAATCCCTGAGGCAGGAGAAGAGCCACCTGGTGAATGACTCACGGGTTTCACCTCCTTCTGCCTGGAAGTGACTCACATTTCCTGGGTCAGAACAAGTCAAAGGGTAAGGAAAAGAAAAAAAAAAAAAAAAAAAAGATTCCTGGAAGCAGAAGCAGAGAATATATTGGTGCCAGCCAGCGGCTGCCTTTCTTTCCACCAAATACTTTGTTCTCTGTTTGGTTTCGGCCCCAGAACAAGGGACTGAGGTGCGAGTTTTACCCCAGAGCCAACCTGGCCCCTCAGCATTCCTCAGTCTCTACCTGGCATGCCCTGAACTTTCAAGCCCAGGGGCTGGGCTGCCCTCTCCTCAGAGGCTCTTCCCTAAATAATCCAGACATTTTGGTCTCTCGTCTTTCTGCACGCACCCTTTCTCTCTTCCTCCCCTATGCCCCCCTTTCCCATGGCGCTGGCTTTCTCTCTTTCTTGTCTCTCCCATCTCTCCCCCTGGCGACTCCCCTGGACTCAATCCTTGGTGAGTGAACTCGCCCCAAAGCACCTTCCCAATAAACTTGCCTTTAATATAATCTAATCTGGCTTGAATTAGCTCATTTATTTCACCGGTGAAGAAATCACCTATCAAGTGTTTTCATTTCTTCCCTAAGGAAAAGAATTCTAAGATGCTAGCCAGAGTATCTAGTGCACACCATGGTTCGTTACATAATGTCTGAGTGTCTGCTAATCTACGATGCAGCGCATTACCTGAACAGATGGAGTCGAAGCCAGAAAACAGCAATGAATATTTTATTTGGGGAGAAAAAGAGTGGGAGTGCAGCAGACATTTGGGTTTGCCGCTTTGACATTTTGCTTGGTTGCACCATGGGGACCTTGTATGCCTGACAGACAGAATATTCCAGAACTTGGTTCTGGATTTGGAATGAGTTCGCTTACTCTTATTCTGTGGTCCCTGGTGAAAATTATTAATTTTTTCCTCCTAGAAACCCCTTTGATACATATAAAATAGTGTTGGTAAAGAATTCTAGCAGGCTTTGATGGCTGCTGCTTAGCGGTTGAGATATGAGGAGCAGTTCCTGGGTAATTTTGAGAGTGTTTTCAAAAGCTGAGTAAGTTTCTTATGCTAGCAAGAATTTTCTCTCAAAGTACAATTTTCAGGAAACCTATATTTCTCTTTGTATTCCTGCAACTCTTTCTGCCTCTCCCAACTTAATGATTGCTAGAGCGGTATTCATATGCATTTTATTCTGAGTTCCCGCATCCAATTATTTCATGCTTCATTCTGATTTTTGCCCTTGGGAAATTTGTTTGGCTGAAAGATATACCTGGGCCTTTTCTGAGCTTGTCTTTTACTTTTCAGTGGGTAGAAATAGATGTTTCTCCTTTCCAGTCTTGCAGGACTCGATTCTCTATTTCATTTGCAAACATTTCGGTCCCGTTCTGAACTCAATTTCTTCCTTGTGTTACTTTTGTCAATTCAGAAAATAGAATATACACAAATAAGGTTCTGTTTTTTTTTTTTTTCATGTTTTTCTCTAAGGCTACAAATTAATTAGGCATGATATCTGCCTTTCTGCTTATAGCAATTTTTCATCAAATGGATTGCATTATATAACCCTAGTCTATCGTGTATCTGACCCGTAATTTAACTGCCCAAAGTACAATTAAGGTGTTTAAACTTTTATTACAGTAGTATTAAAGAGGTCGGCACAGAGCCTTTGGAAAATTCCACCGGACCCCTCCCCTCCTAGAAAAGACAGGTCAGAGAACACCTAGGCCAGACCCTAAAGACCAATCAGTTTCAAAGGCACACTGTTCTGCCAATCATATTGTGCCTAGTTGCTGATGCTCTATTCTGCCCCTGGAAACCATATAAACACTCACCAAACTTGCCTTTAATCTCAGCATTGGGGAGGCAGAGACAGGTGGATATCTGTACATTAGAGGCCAGCCTGGTCTCTAAAGGGAATTCTAGCACAGCCAAGGCTACAGAAACCCTGTCTAGAAAAATTTTAAAAACGATAAGAAAACCAACAAAAGTTTACTGTTATAGAATTGTATACACGAATATATAGTTTTGATCAAATTCTTACACTTGGGGAAACTTCGTTTTGTAGATTGATACAAATTCACAATGGGACAATGTATAGAAGTTTTACCTGATCAAAATTGAGATTTTTTTAAGAAGTAAAGTACTGGTGTTTTTGAGGAACGGGGAATGAAATTATTTCCCTAGTATAAATGGGTGTGCTTAACAAATGCTTACTGCCTGGATCTAAACTGAGACAAATGATTTTGTTTTCTTTTTATTTTTCCTTTTGTTCCCTTTCTATATTTTTTTCAAGTCTACAAACTGCACATGAACATTTCAATTTTCTATTTACTAATTCACTTTGGCTAACAAGAATGCTCCCAAATCAGAGATAGCCAAGGAAATAGCCACTTATACCATGTGAATGGCACGATAGGGTCCTGTCATAGCGTTAAAATAATTAGTCTAGAGAAACCACAAAAGACCCCGGGGATGTAATTTCTGAATTTCTCACTGATGTCACCCGTTTCTCTTATTTTATTTTCCCATCCACAGTGTTTAAAACCAAGTCTAGGCCAGGATGACTTACCCCCATTCACTGGATTCTACTGCATGACCCGAAAGCAGAACCCACACGCAGAGCATGACAAGAGTGTTGCTTTGTGGGGGAATTAAAGATCATGACAGTAATCTGTGACTCGGTTCATATCTGTAGTAAAGGTAATGGGAGTGGAAGTGGGTGGGCTTAGAAGAGAGGGAGGGAAGATCTGGTCCATTTTCCGTCATCTCCCTTTAGGGTCCCCCTTTGATTCCCCTTCAGGAAGTGGAGTAGAAACCCTGCATTCGTCAGTAACTCTCGGTTAACCACAACTTACAGTCAGTAAGGAGGTCAGTGGAAACAGGGACAGTGATTGCTATAAAACTGACAGGTACTACTGCTGTTTGACATACCCAGGAAGACATACTTAGAAGAAAGTACTTCCTGAGGGAAGAAGCAGCCATTGGAGAAACCAGCATGAAGTGCACCCGTGAAACAGCCATGGTGAGTGGTGTTGAATAATCATAGGCTAAGGATAGGTGCGTCTAAGCTTTAAGAAAGGGAGATTTCTAAGGCTTTAGGCCTTCTTAGAGTCTTTTGTGAATTAGCTCTTTAAAACGTGAAGTTAAGTTTAATTTTGATTTGTCTGGTGGAGAAAAAAGAGAAGAGAAGAGAAGAATAAAAACCAACATCAATGGAACAGTTAGAATGGGAGAAGAGCAGATGATCTTACCTGATAGATTTGCTCAGGTGGGCTGGTGTGTGTATCTGGTTATCTCCAGTGACCATCATGGTCTCTCTTACCTACTCATTAAAGACTTAGGTTGACCTAAAATAAGAGCCAGGCCAAGCTTTGTTTTATATAAATATGTATTCCAAGGCAGGAATCTATATATAATATCGTGTTACATTGCATGCGATAGTAGTATAAATATACATTAAATATTAATATATAATATATACCACAAAGAAGCTGGGACCCATGGTTTGGTTCCTCCAAGGTCATTTGGATGGAGGAGAAAGTAGAATAGCCCAGGGCTCAACTTTTGCTCAGCTCCTGGAGAAGTGTCTCGGGACTTTGGTAACTGACTAATTAATTAATACCTGGGAAGGGTTTAATATAGAGGCACATGGAGTAAGCTTAGGAAATCACACACTGTGTTATTGGTTTTGATAGTCCTTTGATTTTCCCTGGCTAAGCCTTGAGACCTGAAAGAGCATGGCTTTTATAAATGGCTCATGCTTTCCGACAATGGCCATATTCTTTTAATTACTGCATAGTGTATAGTATTATAGTGATTGCAGTAAACCACCAAAATACAGTATTTAGAGACAGAGGCTTTGAAGTCAGACCGATTTGTCTCTCCTACCTGCTAAGTATGCACTTTGGTGTTGGTCATTCCCTTTGTGAGTTTTACTTCCCCTACCTGTGCATAATTATGGGGGAAGAGATTGTTATATTGATATGAATCTAGACTTGCAAGGTAGATCATAAGTGCTTAGATTTTAGTTAACTTGGACACTGCAATTGCTATAAGAGGTAAAGGTAGAAAGAGTATACAAATACCAATTCTTTATATTATTGTTTTTGCTTTTTTAGACAAGATTTTTAAAAAAAGATTTATTTATTTATTTGTTTGTTTATTTATTTATTTAATGTATGTGAATACACTGTTGAAGAGGGCACCAGGTACTATTACACGTGGTTGTAAGCCACCATGTGGTTGCTGGGAATTGAACTCAGGACCTCTGGAGGAGCAGTCAGTGCTCTTAACCGCTGAGCCATCTCTCCAGCCCTTGAGACAAGATCTTCTGTGTGGCTCACGATAGTCGTGAGTTTGCTATGTGGGCTCAGACTGCTCTGGAACTGTCTTTTTTGCTTTGCTCTCTTGGAGTGTTGGGACTTCAGGAGTGTGCCACCAAGCCTTGCTCTGTGATTTACTATTACCTCTCAGACCCTTGTCAACCCACAGGAATAGATCACGAACATTTTCTCCATTACACAGTAGCTCAGTCATCTGTTTTCATTTGCTGTCATTTTCTATTGCAATGCTAATATATTGCTAATATAATAATATTGAGACCTGCATCTAGATTTTCTGACTCCCAACAATAGTGTGCTTATCTGTGGATGATCGAGAGAGGCAAGATTCTCAACCTAATGCCATTGTAGCCAAGAAAATCGTTTGGATAGTTTAATGCTCCAAACCATTACTATTGCTTTGGGGGAGAAAAAATCAGTTGGATTGTCAGCAAGAAACATGGTGGAGCAAGAAGTGTTGAAACGGGATTATGAGGAGGGGCAAGCAGAGAAGACATATGCTGTGGGCAATTGAGGGAAATTTGGATGGAGCTTGGAGCTGACCAGTCTCTGTCACCCATTCCTGTGTAGGGAGGAAAGTGTAGGGGCAAGTGTGCAGATGTTCTGCCACCAGCGAGCACACAAGAGTAATGTACAAAGCTAAGCTGGGAAGATTCACACTCTATGACTGAACACCTTCAGTTTCAATATTCTCCTAGCTGTTTCCCATCCTACAGGATTTGAATCACACCTATCAATCCCCTTTAAAGGTGGAATTTAAACCTGTAAAATCTCCCGACTCCCCTGAGAAGATGGATTGTTTCTATTGTTTTTCCATACTCAGCACCAGCCTTATCAGAGCTGCAAAACACCAAAAAACAAACAAACAAACAAACAAAACCCCAAAAACGCATAAAGCAAACAGTGGTTTGTGGCTTTCAATACTTCTGTCTTACTGATGCAGTGCAGAGAGTGTTTAGAATTCGTGGCTCTTGAAATTAGACACAGTGAAGACTAATGTGAAGAATAGTAATGACCTTCAGTCGCTGTGGCCAAGCCTTGCCATAGAAGGTGGATCCTATAGATTGTCACGATGAGGCTGGGGAACCCTGCCGGGTTGTTTATTGCCTCTCTGACATAAGTCCTTTGAGAGCTGATTAGATAGTTAGGATGAGTTTCATCTATGAGTTAGCTGTTCAAATCTTGTGTGAAAACATTTTCTAAAATACTCCAAGAATGTCTAGCTATTAATAAAGAAACATAATGAGCTGTTAGGGACATGATCGTTGTCTTAGTTATTTTTCGATTGCTGTGATAAAACACTGTAACCATGGCAACATATAAAAGGAAGTGTTTAATTTGGGGCTTACAGTTGCCAAGGGTTAAGCTGCTTGATCATCATGGCTGGAGGCAGGAAGGTAGGCATGGCGCTGGGGAAGTTGCTGGGAGTTCACATCTTAAGACATAACCATGAGGCAGAAAGAACTAACTGGGAATGATATAAGACTTGAAATTTCGAAGCCCACCTCAGTGACACACCTCCTCCAACAAGACCACACCTCCTACTCCTTCCCAAATAATTCCACCAACTGGGGACCAAGCATCCACATAAATAAGCCTATGCAGGTTGCTTCGCAGTTCAACCACCACAACAACTTACATTAATCACATAACCCCGAACTATAGTGACTTTCAGTCTTGCTAGTCAAAATGAGAAGTGAGACAATAAACATGACATATAAGAAGAAAGAGAAGATTCTGGAGGAGAAATTTACTTAAGAAATCTAAAGAAGTGGTTGATAGATGTGTGACTATGTTTTCTAAATTTCAAAGCACCTGTGAAGACTGCATTTTACATCCATCCCATGCACAGGGTAACATCAATACACTGCCAACCGTTGTTGCCTTGTGGAACTACTGCATGCTTACAGGGATCTTTGGGATTTATGAGGATGTAGGAAACCAAGTCATTGTGCGGTGAGTCCTATAAATGAATTATGGACTCCACACAGTTAACTCTAGAGATAATGCCTGAAACCACAACACTGTGGCCTCGAGGATTAGCTACTCAGTGAACGAATGACTTCAGAGGCGAAGGCATATGGCTGCTGATTATCTGGAGACAAATCTGTTTCATCCTGCAGCTTGCTTTCAATGTATTATCAGTGATCGTAGTCCAGCAGGCTGACTCCATGACCTCTTTGTTTATTCTGCATATTTCTTGCCTCCAGGATGTTGAAAAGAACAGGCAAATCTTTAAATCCAACATGCACAGTCACTTTCCCTACCTACACAGTGTGAGCCTGAACAACACGGAGCCCAGAAATGAAAAGCTCAGCCTTAGCTCTTCTGCCTTACCATGGGCTTTGTTCTTCCCCAGGAAGGTGTGAGCAGGGACGGCAAAGGACATTTGCACCCAAGGGGAGCTGTTGAGGTTTTAGCTCTTCTTGTGTTTAGAGCTCCACTGAGCACTTTGTGTGCGCTAGTAACAGCAGCGAAACTGATTTCAGTGTTAGTACAGAAAAGATAGATTCTAGAGCTAAAAGAAATGGGTTCTGCACTCTGAGTGATGCCAGGCGTCATCAGTGTCCCTGCTTCTTTCAATTAGCATGGATAAATGAAATTTTGCTGTGCTTAGTTTCCCATAATCCTTTTACTCAATGAGCGTGGCATAACTATACTGGTTAATTTAACTGGGCTGCCCTGTTCATTCACTTCCCCACTCTCTCATTCATTCAGAAAGTTTTCATGGACCAACTATGCTCTCGCAGGAAGTTAACTCTGAGTCTGGTATGAACACAGATATGACATCTTTAGAGAACAGAAAAAATACTTCTTGAGTGATACATGCTAAAATCTTTATTATTTAATGTTGATAAATATACTTTTAAAAAAATATTTATTGTATGTATAAGAGTTCACTGTTTCTGCCTTTAGACACACCAGAAGAGGGCATTGGATGCCATTACAGATGGTTGTGAGCCACTATGTGGTTGCTGGGAACTGAACTCAGGACCTCTAGAAGAGCAATCAGTGCTCTTAGCTGTGGAGCCATTCCTCCATCCCAATAAATATACTTCTAATTGAATTACATATGGGACCTTGACAGTAGGGTGAGGTTTGGTGGAATGTCCCAGAGAAAGGTTTTGTGGACTATAAGGCCGGAGATAAACTCCAGAGAGCTTTACTCCTGACCCTTTCTGCTTTGTATCCTGATAACATTAAACACGGCAGTTCTCATTGCTAGTGAACCATGAAAAAAAAAAAAAAAAAGAAACCTTGATCCTGTAAAGTGACCCTATACAGAGTTCAAGTACATTGCCCACCACCAGGGCTCTAACCTGTGGTAATCTCTATTTTCCAGGTCAAGTCTTTGCTACTGTTGATGTTGGGACTTGCCATTCTGAGGGAGGTAGCAGCTCGGAAGAACCCCAAAGCAGGGGTTCCTGCCTTGCAGAAGGCTGGGAACTGTCCTCCCCTGGAGGATAACACTGTGAGAGTTGACATTCGAATCTTCAACCAAAACCAGGGCATTTCTGTCCCACGTGAATTCCAGAACCGCTCCAGTTCCCCATGGGATTACAAGTAAGTCAAGGAAGAGAGATAGACACATTACATGGAAAGGAATGTGCTAAACCCAATGTAATGGTGGATGCCTTTAACCTCAGCACTTAGGAGGCAGACTCAGGCAGATCTCTAATTTCAAGGCCAGCTTGGTCTATGTAATGAGTTCCAGGACAGCCAGAGCTACATGGTGAAATTCTATCTTGAAAAACCAAAATAATAAAAGAAAAGAAAGAAAAACATGCTACATTATTTTGATTACAATGCCTCATTCTTATGAGTATTCAGGACTCACATTCACTTTTTTTTTTTTTTCTGAGATAGAGGCCTCACTCTGTAGCCCAGAAACTTATGAGGTAGCCAAGGCTAGCCTCAGATACATGGTTATCCTTTCTGCCCCAGTCTTCTGAGTTTTGGGATTACAGGCATGAGCCACCAGGCCTGGCTTCACATTCACCGTCTCCAATAGAAGTTGCACCTTTCCCACTAACTCAGTTTCTTGCCTTGGGTCACCTATGTGATTGGAAGTCTTAATATTTTTTTCAGCCTGTGAGGATATGTGGAAACAATGAATCCGTTTAGGGATCTACTGAGATTAGACATTTTCTTTGAGTAGGGATGGTAAGTCAGGATTTGGAAGAAAAGTCAGCTTGGGAAATAGATGTAGTATAGGGCAGAGTCTTGTGTCCTGGGAACACTCACCACCCATCAATACTCTTCAAATACACGAATAAAAACAGATTCTAGGGACAAAGCAGTGCTCTGAGGCTGATACATAGCTCCCTTCTTGAGAGGTTTGTAGACTGTGGTAGACTCACTTGGCTGCCTGTCTTCAGCCAGAGGGGAGTCTCAAGAGAGGAACCAAGTGAGGCTCTGGATTCACAGACCTTGAAGGCTTTCATTTTGCTTTCCAAGCAGTGAGTTTTATGCATTGTACTTTGGAAGACCTACTAGTGATGTTCAACCTCTGCTTAAAGGATGAATAATAACACTAATGCAAAGAAAATGTAGATTTAAGAGTAACCAAAGTATTTATGGGGTTACTCTGTATGCATTCAAACCATGTGATATCCCCAACAACTCTCTGAGAGAATGATATGGGAGAAACCCCGTTTTATAGTGGAGGCATCTGAGGTCTAGGAAGTTACTTATCAGCTAGAGCTTGGTCCAAGAATTCAGAGTCTGCGCTGCTCCCTGCATAACTCAGAACTGCCCCTGAAGGGAAACACCTAGTGCTGCGGAAACCCTTCTCTATTCCTCTCCCTGGCCTCAAGCATCCTGCTTTACTTTTTATTTTTTTCCTTCAGCATCACTCGAGACCCCCACCGGTTCCCCTCAGAGATCGCTGAGGCCCAGTGCAGACACTCAGGCTGCATCAATGCCCAGGGTCAGGAAGACAGCACCATGAACTCCGTCGCCATTCAGCAAGAAATCCTGGTCCTTCGGAGGGAGCCCCAGGGCTGTTCTAATTCCTTCAGGTTGGAGAAGATGCTCCTAAAAGTTGGCTGCACCTGTGTCAAGCCCATTGTCCACCAAGCGGCCTGACAACGCTGCATACAAAAATCAGTTGAAGACTTCCACTGAGAAAAAGCCTCCTTTTATCCAGAGCTCTGTGTGAAGCCCGATCTCCAAGTCTTTATGCTTTCTAGGACTCTCAGTAAGGTGTGCATGGCATTCTTGCAGCTCTGCAGTAGATATAGCTTGAACTTTCTGGCTTGCTTTAGAATTGTTACCAGTCCTGGTGTGTTCCCAATGCCTCACTTAAACTCCTAAAAACAAAGGTAAATGAAGGCACCCTTGGCCCAGTCTCTTTGTGTTAGATGATGACCACAGTTCTTGTCTGTCAAGACTGTCACTTTGATGCAGTACCATTCTTGTAGAGTTCAATGAAATGCTCATATTTGTGATGGAAAGAAAACAAACATAATCAGAATGCATGGGAGGAGGCCTGTGTAGCAGGGGCTGGACTGGCAAGGAAGAAGCACACATGGTATGTGTGTTTTTAGAGAAAAATTTGGTAAATATAAATGAAGTTGGCATAAACTATTATATATTTATGTTGGTAGGGGAACTATACATATATTTATGACCTATTGATTATATATCAATTTAGTAGAAAATTAATATATCCATTAATTATATAATAAAATATTTTTAATTCAAAAATATTTGAAGTCTGTGCTGGTTAGTTTTTGTTAATGTGGTATATACTTGAGCCACCTGGCAAGAGGAAAGCTTAGTTGGGGAATTGCCCCTATCAGATTGGTCTCTGGGCATGTCTGGGGGGCATTTTCTTGGTTAATGGTTGTTTCGGGAGGGCCTAGCCCATTGTGGGTGGTGCCTGTTGTGGGGAGGTGGTCCTGAGTTATATAAGAAAACAAGCTGGGCAGACCATGGAGAGGAAGCTACTGAGCAGCACTCTGTCATCATATCTGCTTTAGGTCCTGCCTTAAGTTCCTGCCAAAGCTTCTCTCCATGATGGAACTTGTAAACGTAACAATTCCATTCCCCTCTAAGTTGTTTTTGTTCATGGTGTTTAACATGGCAGCACAGAAAGCAGCTAGACAAGTATTTGCTTCTGCCTTCAGCTTGAACTCCAAGACTTTACAACCCTCAACATTTTGAACATCTGTATATCATTTGTTTTTCCAAATTTCCTCCTCAGAGCTCCCATGTTAGAGTTATTGTTATTAATGGAACTGAGGTCCCGTTACACTTAGAAAGAGAGTTAAGGGAAATGGTGCAAATGGAATTCAAGTGTGGGGCCAGCATGTTACACTTCCAGCCTTCTGGCCACATCTTGTTACAAAGCAAACACTTACTGTCCACTTTGCTAGCTTCTGGAGTTATGATGTGGAGAAAGATGTACGTAGAAGAGCCACTGTATTGGCAGTAGCCACCCCCAGAACCCTGTCATTAGGGCCACATGGTTCCTTTGCCTTCTTCTCCCTATGACTTCTAGGGGTCACCATAAATCTTTTATCAGACTCCCATGCTACTTGCCGGCCAATACACAGTATGCAGACCCTAGGCTCCAGGGAAACGTGTGTCTCCCCTCTGTCTCCCTTGCCTGGATACAGTGCACCACATCTCTCTTTCACTGCTACTATGCTTTGAGAGCATCTATATTGCAGCTACATTCCAGGTTTCTAAAATCTCTATGCTCCAGAGGAAGTAGAAAGTGAGGTCTTTCTCCTATCTGGGAGTTGGTTTGGGGTCAGGCAGGGAGCAGGAACTTGGCTCCCTTGTCTAACTTGTCTATGATAGGCAGGATGTTGGGCAGGCTCCCTTTAGTCATTTACAAGTGAATCCTGCTGCAGACAACAGTAGGGTTCATTGCCTAATGACCCCACCCATGGTTAGCTCTGGGTGCAGGACTGCAGGAGTGGCAGAGGCCTGGCAATTCCCCAAGATAACTCGGGTGATGTCAAACAGACCTGAATTCTGAGGATCAATTAAAGGTTGGAGAGAAAGAGATTCCTCTTGATGGTAGTCTTCCATGATTAAGGTCAAATAGAACACTCTAGTCCCTGATTTACTTCTCTCATTTATGAATGTAGCCTGGAGGAATTGGCTGGCTTGCTCAGTGTCACTCAAGAAGTTACTGGCAGGATTGGATCTGCAGGCTCCGAGTTCAAGACCTTTACATTTTGGTTTTCTAGCATTGCCAAAAAATATAAAAGATGGATGGACTAGTATTAGCTGTGGGAGAAAATACAGAAGTACCTTATCCTACCTCTCCCAATACTTTCATTGCTCACAAAGCCCCCCAGAGGCTAAGCCAAGCTTGGCTTCCTCACTCGTGGCTAATGCTGGCTGTCATCAGGAAACAGCACAGCCTGTTCGATTCACAAGGTGGCACATGGAACCCACACATTCTTGGATTCCTTAGCAGAGAGAGAAGAGGAAGAAATGGCTGCTTTATGGGGACACCTGTTTGCTCAGGGGATGTGTGCAACTGTGGAGCAGAGTGAGCATGCTGCACTCATCAGCTTTGCCAAGCTGTCTGAGAGGCAGAAGTCCCCCATTTTGCCTGAAGATACAGACGAAGTTGCATGCTTTACATTTTTGAATAGAGGGTAGCATCGTAGTACGTGGAGAGATTTCCACATAAAAACTTGAAAACACATGGCTATTTCCTTTCTTTCCTTTCCTCTGTCCCTCCCTCTCTTTGCTTGTTGGCTGACCCCTCTTTAATGCCTCATATAGATCAAGCTGTCCTGGAGCTTGAACCTCTAATCCTCCTGCACCTACCTCCTGAGTGCTGGGATTACAGGTATGTACCATGACAACCAGGTTTATGGGGATTCCTGCATGCTAGTTATTTAATTTTTTAATATTTAGTTATTTATGAAGGTATTGGGTGAAAGGGAAACTAATATTGATTCTCCTCTATCCCATGCCCTTGTCTTAATAATGACAAATGACAAATGCAAGCACACCCCTTGTACCCAACATCAAAGTTCTTTGTAATCTGCTCTGTTGTGGGCCATCCAGTGGCTCTCGAGGAACAGGGTATGGCTGAAGCGGCAGACTCAGGTTGAAAGAGAGGGAACTAGATGGATGGGAGAAAGACCAGAGCTAGGACAAGATTCTGATCAAAGCTCAATTTTAGTATTCGGAACACGGGGTTATAAAGAAGGGAGAGGGGCCCATTCCTGCCAAATCATCTTTGGAGTCCAGCTGCAGGTGACCACATGAGTACTCTGGAACAGCTAGGTGGCAGATAGCAGCAGTGGGAGTGGCAGAACAATAGTGTGGCAGACTCCACCCCTCGATGATCTCCTAGTGATAACAGTCAAGCCTGATCAGCCAGATTTCAGGCAGGGGAGGGAGGGGGAGGTTACATCTCCTCCCTGTTGTTAATATAAAAAAGAAAGGCTGGGCTGAGGCATAAAATTTATTTATGCTCTATAGTTCTGCCTGAATTCTTAGGGTCTAATGAAGAAACCTTTCTCAGTGGGATTCCCTAACTTTTCTCATGGTAAACCCTTGTTTGGTTAAGACTGTCCTTTCTGTCCTAGTAAACATTTTGCAGACTAGCCCTGAGCTGTTGGATCTGTCTTTTGTAATGCTAATTAGTTACTGAATAGGTAACCTCCTTGCTGAATTCCTACTGAATTCCAAGTAGTCAGCTACATGCTCTTTCTAGGACATTGGAACACTGGTGAAGACTTAACTGTATTAGGATAAAATTTTAAAAGGCACTATAGTAAGATAACGCTAAAGGAGAGTATGTGGACCTCCTTAACAGCAGGCAGGCTGTTAAGGAGGGTGACAAGCAGGGAACAAAGAGGAGGGGGTGATGACCGGCTCCTTAGCACAAGGCCATTTGGCTTGTTAGGATGGGAGGCTGTGAAGGGCTTGCCTTTTCACGGTGTGGTCTCCAACCTCTCTCCCCCCTTTCAATTAAATTTAATAAGGCCACACTTAACTGAGGTGATCAAATGATCTTCTCATCTTTGGATGAGTGGGCATTAACCGTGGCTGGGGGAGCATTGACCCGATTCCTCCCGTGGGTGCTGTCATGACCCACAATCATGGCTCTTGGTATCTTTTGGGGAGGGGAGGCAGAGCCTTAGAAAAATACTTTTGGTTGTAACTGGAACTAGATACCAACCTCCATCCAAATCGGCTGTGTCTTTCAGGGAACTCAGAAATGGTCAAGTTGGACCTTCCCCTGCAGTGCTTAGTTTCGTACCCATGCTGGTGCCCATACTGGATTTGTATTATCACGAACCAGCATGCACAGTTCTGTGTACTGTGCAGCTCCCAAGGGAGAATTGTCAACCTCAGATTCAGCAAGACCTCTACAAGAATTATGCCACTTGTAATACCACAATTTTTGGCTCTTAGGCTAATTTAGGAGCTGGAGGTCACCCTCCTCATCCCTAATATTTCCACAGCCTGAGGAACCAAGGGGACCTTGCATTTGCAGCAAGGGTGGAAAACTGGAGACCAGCTAAGGTTCTAAGCCCGTCTTATCAGAATAAAAACAACATTTTTCTGATATCTGAAATTTCTGCCTTTCTAGCCCTCATAGCAAACCTTAATCCCAAATCAGACCAAAGGCCACAATATGTGCTGGGATGCTTTTAGAATGAAAATAAGTACCTGCCCCCTCATGCTCTTGGGGGCGGGATGCACGCCTGCTGCAGTCAGGCTGAAGGGTGTTGATTGACCTGCTTGAAAAACAAAATCCAGGCTGGTGAGATGGCTCAGTGGGTAAGAGCACCCGACTGCTCTTCCAAAGGTCCGGATTCTTCCAGTGATAATCATCTGGGCTACTGCTTCATGATATGGCAAGATATTACATTTAGGAGAAATCCTCGAATGTATGCTTGCTCCTTAGTGATCTTATGTTGGAGCCTTAAGGTATGGCTAGAGAGATGAAACTTTTCATGATCACGTTTGGCCAAAGCAACAGGATCCGAAATTAAGTCTTCTCCTATTAGAGCTCTGTCAATGCAATCATTGCCTTCAGCTAAAGGTCCAGGAAGACCAGAGTGAGATTGTATGTGGCCAATATAAAACAGATTTTTCCGGGCAAGAATGATGTTAAAAGTGAAACATACCACAGGTCTCCAATAAGGGTACTGATTGTGCAACATATAAACTATCAGTAAAGATATTAAAAGCCTCATGCACAGACTGAAAGACCTTCAGTACTGCTGTTAATTCGGCTGAGCCGAAAGGCCAGGAGTCTCTATGATAACTTGTTGATTATTAATAAGATATCCAGCTCGCCCTTTAGAGGAGCCATCAGTAAAAATCAATAGAGCACTATATAAAGCCTGTAAGGAAGTCATTTTAGGAAATATCACCTCATGTACATTTAAAAATTTTGTCAACCTATCTTGAGGTTAGTGGCTGTCTATAGTTCCGTTAAACCCTATTTGTGCAAGAAACCAATCCGTACTATGCTGTTTCAGCCAAGTGTCTTGACTTACACTGTAAGGCTGAACAATAATATCTGGCTCTTTGCCAAAATAAGTTAGTTCCTTCCAGTGATAATCATCTGGGCTACTGCTTCATGATATGGCAAGATATTACGTTTAGGAGAAATCCTCGAATGTATGCACATTAGAGGGAACTTTTGCCATAGCAATCCTGTAGGCACATGAATCGTATTAAAAATTAACAGATGCAATGGCAAGGAGTAATCTATATAAGTGACAAATTGCTCTTCAATAGCTTTTTCCACTAGTTGCAAGGCCAGCCGTCCTTCTGAGGTTAGGGATCTAGGGGAGGTAGGATCAGAACTCCCTTTAAGAATATCAAATAAAGGTTTCAACTCCCCTGTAGTAAGCTTTAAATAGGGGCGAAGCCAATTAATATCACCTAACAATTTTTGAAAATCATTCAAAGTCCTTAAGTTGTCTCTGCGAATAACTATCTTTTGGGGAAAAACAGCTTGATCAGTAAGTCTAAAGCCCAAATAATTATAAGGATCCTGAGTTTGTATCTTTTCAGGAGCTATTTGTAATCCTTTTTCAGCTAAAGCTTTTTGTAAATCTCTATAGCACAAAAGCAAATCCTGGGGGTCTTTTTCTGCCATCAAAACATTATCTGTGAAATGAATGATGTAAATCATCAGCCATTGTTGTCTCACAGGCTGAATGGCCTGTGCCACAAACCTTTGGCATAAAGTAGGACTATTAGCCATGCCCCGTGGGAGGACTGTCCATTGATATCTCTCCATAGGGTCCTTAAAATTTATAGAAGGAACACTAAAAGCAAATCTTTCACAATCCTTTGGATGCAAAGGAATAGTAAAGAAACAATCTTTCAGATCTATCACAATTTTATAATATCCCTTAGGAATGGCTACTGGGTAGGGAAGCCCAGGTTGTAAAGGTCCCAAAGGCACCATAGTCTCATTGACTTTTCTTAAATCTTGTAACAGTCTCCATTTACCAGATTTTTTCTTGATAATGAAAATTGGTGTATTCCAAGGAGACTGAGATTCTACTAAATGTCCTGCTTCTAACTGCTCCTGCACTATCGAAGAAGCGGCTTCTATTTTTTCTTTAGGTAAAGACCATTGATCCACCCACACCGGAATATCATTAATCCATTGGATTTTATCGGTGTGGGATGCAGGCAAGATAGTGGCCACTACTGAAAATACTCTAAACCTCTTGTGTTAGAGTGAGGTTTAACATCCTCAAACATCTTAATTCCTTGTCCCTTCTTTTTTAGTCCATGACCAGGCAGAGGTCCCTGCCTGAATGTCTGCTTAGTCACCATCTCATTAGAACTGTACATTATAACGCCCATCTGTGACAAGAGATCTCTTTCCCATAGAGTTACAGGCAAATTTGACATAACATACGGCTGAATTTTTCCTGATTTTCCATCCCCATTTCTCCAGGTAGCAATTTGGAACTATGTTTTGGGTTACTAGCATACCCAATTCCTTGAAGGTGAGTTAGCATATCAGTCAAAGGCCAGATTGAGGGCCAGTCCTGCCCTCTTATAATTGTTACATCGGCTCCAGTATCTATTAATCCTTCAAAGCTTTTTCCATCAAATGTCAATTTAAGGTTAGGTCTCTGATTAGTAATAGATTGAACCCAATTCACACCAGAGGAGTCAAAGTCACCTTGTCCTCTCTCACTTTTAAACAATCTATACGGTGACTGATGTAAAGGGATTAAAACAAGTTGAGCAATTCTCTGATTAGTGGGTACAGTTATAACACCATGAGGGAAAGCAGCTATGATTTTAATTTCTCCCTAATAATCATTATTTATAACACCTGGATAAATCTGCAGGCCTTTTACAATAGAACTGCTTCGTCCTAAAAGAAATCCACAAGTTTCTACAGGTAGAGGTCCAAAGACTCTGGTGGGCAGAGTTTGGACTCCCATTTCTGGGGTTAATACTTTGTGGGTGGTGGAAAAGAGGTCCAATCTTGCACCTCCTGGGTTTGACCTGACAAGCTCAAAAACTGATCTTTGTGGCTGGGCATCAGATTTATAGCCCCATAAGCTGTTTTCTTTGAGTAAGTCGGGGTCTGGGGCTGACCCCTCCCCTCGTTTCCCAGCACTGGGCAGCCCAGAACGCCTGGCTTAGACTTGCACACCCTAGCCCAGTGGTTGCCCTTTTTGCACCGGGGACAAATTCCTGGGGCACGGCCTGCTTGCCCACTCTCGGCACCTTTGTTCTTAGGACAATTGCTTTTAAAATTATCCAACCTTCCACATTTAAAACATGCAATATTCCCTCGTTTCCGCGAGAACATAGCTTGTACGTGGGTCCCCTGCGAAGTTGTGCAAGACGGCCTGATGTCTGCGCAGAGACGGACATATCCCGCCAAATCTGTCTGCCCTTTGTGCGGTTGAATAGCAGAGTGACACATTGCGTTAGCATTCTCATAAGCCAATTGCATAACGAAAGGACTTCCCGTGTCAGACTTTCCAAGGATTCTACTAGCTGCTATCAACAGCCTATCCACAAAGTTTTGGTAAGGCTCATCAGAACTCTGCCGAATGCTAGCTAAACTCCCACCAATATCCCCTCTAACTGGTAACAGTCCCCAAGCACGGCATGCAGCGGCTGCGATCTGTGTGTACACTGCAATGGGAAAATCAATCTGATTTGTCTGTCCCTCATATGGACCCTCTCCTAAAAGCATGTTGCTATCCCAGTCTAAATTACTGGTCTGAGCATTTAAAGCGGCAGTTTTCTTTCTGGCGTCTCGCCATTCAGAATCCCAAAGCAAAAAATCTCCTCCTGACAGGGTAGCCTTACAAAGAGTTTTCCAATCTAGGGGGGTTAAGTGTGACTCCACGACTGTATCCAGTAATGCTTGAGTGAAAGGGGCTGAAGGGATATATTGCACAACAGCTGTTTTTAACTCCTTTATCAACTTGAAATCCAAAGTCTGGTAATGTCTGACTCTAGTATCTTGCTGATCAACTACCTCGACCACAGGAAAGGCTAGCGTATCAGACCTATTCTGTCCTCTCCCACGAGCCTGACTCACAGCTCTTTCTAGCGGCACCTGGTAAACTTCAGAAGAGTTACTCTTCCCCGCTTCTGACATCCTTTTTAGCTCCCGAAGCTCATTAGTCAACTTCTGAAGCCTAATTTCAAACTCTAATTTGCTTAGTCGCGTGTCCCTATGAGCAGCATCTCCTGAGGTGGGGACCATAGGTGGAGCAGGAGACTCGCAAGAAAGCCAGTTCTCATCAAGATAATGGGCAGCTCCTCTATCTGAGTGATCTTTGTCTAAAATTAGTTCATCATCAGAGTTTCCACATTTATCAAATTTAGAGCTAAGAGGACCCTTTTCTGAGAAGGCCCTTTCCGATAGGCACTCTTCCTGAGATTCTACAAGCTCTGCCTGGGTATAGTCCGACCCCTGAGAGATCACCTTTTCAATAGCATCTTTTACGAGCACCCAGAGGCCTAAGGTGAAATTATCTGCCTGAGTTATTTTCAAGGCCTCACCAACTTTCTCCCAGGTTCTGAAATCTAGTGTTTCTTCTTCCTTGAATCATGGGCAACAAGAATCTATCCTATCTAAAAAATTTCTTACCAATTGTACTTCAAGCCTTACTCCTCTTGCCTGAAGCAGCTCCTGGAAGCTGAGGACACAAAAGAAGTCATTAGATATGCACTTACTGATACGTGGATATTAGCCCAGAAACTTAGAATACTCAAGATACAATTTGCAAAACACAAGAAAATCAAGAACAGGGAAGACCAACGGGTGGATACTTCATTCTTCCTTAGAATAGGGAACAAAATACCCATGAAAGGAGTTACAGAGACAAAGTTTGGAGCTAAGACGAAAGGATGGACTATCCAGAGACTACCCCACCCAATGATCCATCCCATAATCAGCCACCAAACCCAGACACTATTGCATATGCCGGCAAGATTTTGCTGAAGGGACCCTGGTATAAGCTGTCTCATATGAGGCTATGCCAGTGCCTGGCAAATACAGAAGTGGATGATTACAGTCATCTATAAGATAGAACACAGGGGCCCCAGTGGAGAAGCTAGAGAAAGCTCACAAGGAGCTGAAGGGGTCTGCAACCCTATAGGTGGAACAACAATATGAACTTACCAGTACCCCCAGAGCTCGTGTCTCTAGCTGCATATGTATCAGAAGATGGCCTAGTCGGCCATCACTGGGAAGAGCGGCCCTTTGGTCTTGCAAACTTTATATGCCCCAGTACAGGGGAATGCCAGGGCCAAGAAGTGAGAGTGGGTGGGTAGGGGAGCAGGGCGTGGGGGGGGGTATAGGGAACTTTCAGGATAGTGTTTGAAATGTATATAAAGAAAATATTATTCTATGTGTTTCCATATCAAGAGCTTACCCTGAACAAATTACTTCTCTTTGTCAAAGTTTTCTGAACTATGAAATGGGTTGAGAAAAGTATCTCCTTTCAAGGTTTGGGAGACAGATTTAAAAAAAGTCTTAAATGAAAAACATTCAGAGTAGTTTCTAGCTACAACAAGCTGTTACTAGTATTGGGTGTATGGATTAAAACTCTTGTTTTCCACTTTAAATAAATTAATGCATTCATTAAACAAAGGTGTGTTTAGACACTAGTTTACTTCTGTTTTTTTTTTTTTTTTGACAGCACATCTATGTTTATTAGGGTAGAACATAGCACACGGGGGTATACTTGAGTGTTCTGTGTTGTTAGTAATTGACATACCACAGCCCTTCGTATGGCTTGAGGGCAAGGACCAGACTTTGTAATTGTAACAACAGAAGTCCTATAACCACATCCTATAACCACATTCTCATGGTTGTGAAGTTGGTGAGATGGCCCAATGGATTAAGGCACTGGCTACTTCAGGGCTGTGTGATACATTATCTCTGCTGACAAAATGGCCCAATTCAAGCCAAATTAAAGTATAGAGGCAGGTTTATTGGCGGTCACCTGTCAGGAGAATTCTCTGACCACAAAGGAGGGGTCAGTGAAGTTGAGGCATGCAGAGGGAGGCCGAGGGGAAGGGGAAGAGAAGGAAAGAAAGCATGTGGGTAGAGAGAGAAGAGAGATGATGGGAGAGAGAGATAGATAGATAGAGAGAGAGAGAGAGAGAGAGAGAGAGAGAGAGAGAGAGAATCAAAATGTCTGGACTATATCGGTAAGAGCTTCAGGGGTAGGTTAAGCCCAGCCCCTGAGTTGGAAAGTTTAGGGTAGAGGGTAGGGTATGCCAGCCATACCCTATAATAGGTAGGGACTGAGGGATGCTGGGACAATCTGGAGGCCAGGTCCGCTTTGGTATGTTAAGTATGCCACTCAGCTGGTTGCTCTGAAACCCAACCCCATGGAAAAAGCAGCCATGATGGGAAGGCCACCCTGGACACTTCTGTGTGCTATAAAGTCCATCCTCAATGTGGCTGTCCCCTAGAAGGGGATGCCACGGTCGCATGAAGTGCTTAGTATTTTAAAGACACTCAAGCCCTAGGCAAGAGCTCCCCTAGATTCTGGGTCCTGCTGACTTCACACTCCTGGTTTATCACCGCCTAAGAAGACAGAAACCTCAGATGTCACGCAGACCACTTGTCAAATGCCTGATTGCCTTCTGTGGTCACCTAAAACCCCAAGTGTGATCTTCTGAGAAACCAACACTTGCTTCTGTGTCTTGCTCATGGCCCCATGACTGCACAGAGAGACCTGTCTTCAAGATTGTTATGTTTGAAAATAAACCCCAAACAGAGTTAGGTATAAAAGAGGATTGATCTTTTTTCTCTCTGGTCCACATTGCTTAGCGTATTAACAGCTGTTAAACGGTATTATTTGTATTGGAGGATTTGGGTGAATTAGTTTTGAGCTGTGATTGTTAAAGGAACCGGCTTGTACTGGGCAGAGCAATGGTGCAGTCGTTTCCACTGTACAGCAGGATTGGCACTGTTTTTTTAATACTAGCAGAATCTTTGGTAATGTAAGCAGACACTTGCCTGGTCATCACAGTAGGATAATCTTCAAACTCTCCAAACTTGCTTAATTATCACAATGATTTTATGAAGGAGGAAACATTAAGCAGCCTCATGCTACAGATAAGGGAGTTGTTTAGATCCAGGGCTGGGTTTTTCTACTCAGTGTATGGGGAATACCCAAATTGACCTCCTTGCTCTATTTGCTTTAGTTGAGTTTTAAAAGTTATTAATTTTAAAGGTTCCACAGCTCAACAATGGTGAACCTCCCCCTGGCTTGATTGAAGAAGTTGCTTAAGGTTGGAACCAGTGATCAGATGAAAGGCTGGTGTCCACTGAATGTTGTCTCTCCTATCCTCCGGAGGAAGGCTAGGTTTTTGATGGTTTGTTTTGTTTTGTTTTGTTTTTCTTATGTCGAGGGAGTTGTTTGCTAATTGCACAGTTAACTACTTCGAAAGGAACTAAAAAGACTTTGGTCATAGATTTTCTACTCAGTAACTGTGCTTCCGAACCTCAGACAGCTGCTGACACAGAAGCTAACAGCTCATGTATCCAAAGAGCATACCACTAGACACTTAACTACCCAAGCCAATCTGATATGCCTTCCTCAGCTCCTTACAGAAGCCTCAAAACTCCAGTCTACTGGTATTCTTTGCTAATTCATAGCTATGTAGAAACCTGGGGTGAAGGAGCAGCCTTGGATGCTTGTGTGTGCTGAAGACTAGAATTTTCCTACTTCCTCCAATAATTTGTGATTTTTTTTCTTGAGACATATCTACCTACCTACCTACCTATTTGTCTATCTATGTTCCTAATAACACACACACACACACACACACACACACACACACATGATTTCCATCTCTCTTATCTTCCTTCCATGTCTATAGCCGATCTATGTTCCCTACAAGTTCCTTTTCCACTTCATGTGTTTTTTGTTCCACTAAGATTAACCAGGGCCATATGTGTGACCATGGGCTGGGAACTGTCCCTTGAAGCAGGGTGAGATCATCTGTGGCTATATAACTGAAGACATATCTTCCCCTACTCCAGAACATATCAGTTGTCTATGCTTCAGTAGGGAAGGTAGGGCCATTCATGCTCCTTTTTTATCTATAGTTCACTGTTAAAGAGTTCCTGTCCATACAGGTTTACTGTAGGCAGCAGCTGCTGCTATGAAATCATGGTTGCACTGATGGACCATTCCCAGGAGACAGAATCCCACAGTTCTTTCTGCTTGCTTTTCCATAGCATTCCATATGCCTTACGTGGGGTGGTATTGAGAAGTCTGAGCACACAGCTGTCACCTATTCTCAGCACCTTGAGCAGCCATTCACCTCTGCATTGGCTGGCATCATTTGTAAAGAGAAGAGTCTCTGATTAAGACTGAAAGCAGTATTTGTCTTTGGTTATAAACATAAATATTTAGAAGGCAGCTTGGTACTACGTCAATTTAGCCATCCTAAGGCTACAAGCACCCTCAACCATGGGTTTTGTTTTGTTTTGTTTTGTTTTGTTTTTTAACATGTTTATAGTATCAGGCATGGATTCTTTTTGTAGAATGAGCCTCAGAACCAGAGAGGGCTTGGTTTCTCTCCTAGCAGTTATACCACTATTGCACCAGTGGGCAATCTTGCCTGGCAAGTTGGTATTATAGCTGTAGGGTTCTCACTTCGGTAAGGCAATTGATGCCTTTTGTTGCCTGTAGGCCTTCCAGAACCATGGGAGCTGGCTAGGAGGGAGAAAGCTGCTATCTCATTCTAGTACAGTGTCTGCAGTAACAGGGTCTTGCAATGGTGGACAAGAACAGACATGGAAACCCTTAATCAAGTGTAGAGACACCTCATGGAAGAAAATCTTTGCTAGCTCTATCTCTGATGGATGATTACTGTGCAGAATACAGACAGAAGTAAACAAAAAACAAACAAACCAAAACCAATCAAACATGAAGGAAACAAATAATCCAATTAAAAACAAACAAAAGAAGAACAACACAAAGCAACAACAAAAACTGGCCCTGGGTCTGAATAGAGACTTCTCAATGGAAGGCATACACATAGCTAATCAACATTTTTTTTTTAATTTTAATTTTTTAAATTACATCATTTTCATTTCCAATGCTATCCTAAAAGTCCCCCATACCCTCCCCGCCACTCCCCTACCCTCTCACTCCCACTTCTTGGCCCTGGTGTTCCCCTGTACTGAGGCATATAAAGTTTGCAAGATCAATGGGCCTCTCTTTCCAGTGATGGCTGACTAGGCCATCTTCTGATACATATGCAGCTAGAGACACGAGCTTTCTGGGGTACTGGTTAGTTCATATTGTTGTTCCACCTATAGGGTTGCAGACCCCTTTAGCTTCTTGGATACTTTCTCTAGCTCCTCCATTGGGGGCCCTGTGATCCAGCTAATCAACATTTTAAAATGTCTTTAGCAGCCTTAGCCATTAGGGAAATGAAATTTAAACTACTTTGAGATTCCATCTCATCCCAGTCAGGATGGTCACCATTTAAAAGAAAAATCAAGTGGCAAAAAATGGTGGAGAAAATGTGGGGAAAGAGGAACCCCTTATTCACTGTTGGTGAGAATGCAAACTGGTATAGCCACTACAAAAATCAGGATGGGGGTTCATTTTAAGAAGAAGAACAAGAAATAGAGCTACTATAGGCAAGCACTCCAGGGCACATACCCTAAGGACTCTGGATTGTGCTACTGGAATTTTGCCCAACAGTGTTCATTGCTATCCTATCCACAAAGGCCAGGGAATTGGCTCAGTCATACATATGTCTGTCAGTTGATGATGGATAATGAAAAGGTGGCTGGCACACACACACACAATGAAATTGTCTTCATCTGCAAAGACAAAATGAAATTATTATAAATTTACAGGTAGATGAATGAACTGAATGAAAACTCTACTGAGCAAGGTAACTCAGTCTGATAAAAACAAACACTGTCTCTCTCTCTGGATCAATCTTAGCTCCTAATCTTTAGATTGACATGTTTAGCTTGGAATAGCTAGAGAATACAGGAAGCTAGAACAGAGTCGATTGGAGCTGGGGGATGATTCAAGGGAGGGGAAATAACATCGGATATGTGATATTAAAAACAGAGAGGGAAATATGGGGGTAGAGAGTTTAAGCAGGGCTAAGGGTAGAGGGATGGGGTGGGGCAGGGAGGGAGTGTTAACCAAAACGAAGGGAACATGAAACAGCCACATGAATGAAACCCTCCAACTATAAAATATGAGAGCCAGAAAGATGTAGGCTTTACAGCCGAACTAATGCTGCCTCTAACAGCCATGAGTTATCAAACAAAATCTCATATACAGAACTTCTCTCTATTGGTTGTTGGTCATGAGGCCACAGAGGGTCTCAGTGTAATACAGATCTTCCCTGTCCTGTTTTTTTTTTTTTTGAGCTCTTAGCTTTTTTGACTAGTTAGATTACTGAATCAATCTGTTCACAGAATCCCAAGATGAACATTTCCTGATTTTTTAAAACCAAAATGTGATAGTGATTTTTGGCATCAGGAAATTTCTAGTTGACCTACCATATGATAATATTAATCATATCAATAGAATGGTTATTTTAGAGTGTAGGATCATATCCCAGGATTTATTTCTTTCTCTTTTTCTTTCTCTCTCTCTTTTTCTTTCTCTCTTTTTCTCTCTCTCTTTCTTCCTTCCTTCCTTCCTTCCTTCCTTCCTTCCTTCCTTCCTTCCTTTCTTCCTTTCCTTTCCTTTCCTTTCCTTTCCTTTCCTTTCCTTTCCTTTCCTTCCTTCCTTCCTTCCTTTCTTTCTTTCTAAATGACTTTTTAAAAATTGTTAATTAGGGCTGGACAGATGGCTCTGAGGTTAAGAGCACTGTCTGCTCTTCCAGAGGTCCTGAGTTCAATTCCCAGCAACCACATGGTGGATCACAATCATCTATAACGAGATCTGGTGCCCTCTTCTGGCCTGCAGGCATACATGCAGGCAGAATGAAGTATACATGTGTACATAACCAGATAAACAACAAACAGACAAATAGTGTTAATTATGTGTACATGTGTTAGTTACGGGTATGGCCATATGAGTGTGGGTGCCTGTGGCAGCCAGGGGCATTGGCTCTCCTGGAGCTTGAGTTTCAGTGGCTTTGATTTCCCTGAAATGGGTGACAGGAACTAGACTCTTGCCCTTTGCAAGAGTAGTATGTGCAGGTAAGCTTAGATCCAAATTTCCAGTCTCTAGCCCCCTTCTTATTTTCTATATATTCATTCAACTGTATATCATTATATGTTATTCATTCAATCATAAACTGTGAATCTAGATGAGTAAGATGAATATGATTCTTAACTGATCCATTTGTGTGTGCCCATGTGTGTGCGTGTGTGCGTGTGTGCGTGTGTGTGTGTGTGTGTGTGTGTGTGTGTGTGCGCGCGCGCGTGTGCGCGTGCGCGCGAGTGTCTGGGTGGCTGTACACATTCTGGGCAGGAGCTCTACCACTGAGCTCTCTCCCCAGCACTTCAGTTACACTGTGTGTTCTATCATCCACCAGGAATTGATCACAGACCATTTAACTCTTTGTAGTTTTAGCCACCACAGCTACAAATAGAAGCATGCAAGTACATACTAGTCCTGCAATAAGTAACAATGTCCACTGGTACAAAAGACTGAAAGGTAAAAATGTATCTTCACAGATTGCACAGTTTGCCCGGATGCAGCTCCACCCACAGGATAAATGACCTTTGGGAGCAACTTTGACAACGAGCAGTTGAATCCCCGGGGACTGTCCAAAGTGCTCTACTTTGCATTTGCATGATTAAAGAACCCCAAAGTGTGCATTTGTAAAAAAAAAAAAGTTTCATGAGGCTTTTATGCAAGGTAGAAAATGCTTGCCTTTCAGAAACCCTGAAGAGAGGCCCAGGCCAGCCTCAGGCTTTCTGTACTTACTAACGCTCCATTAGCCAGCACCACAGTGCCCCTGGAATATGGGGGTAATCTGACCAATGAGTTCAGTTTCTTAGAGCACTGCACGCATGAATTTCTTCTTAGCAAAGCATCTGTGCATGATTTGTGCACTACTTATTATCCCCATAAATAGTCCTCAAAGTTAGCTACATCCTAAAATGTGTACCCGAGAATATTACTATGTATGAAAACCGGGACTCTAGATATGATTAAAGGAAGAGTTTTGATATTGAGAGATTATCCTGAGTTATCTGCGTGGGTTCTAAATATGACTCCGAGTGTCCTTGAGACAGGTAGGATGGTTGACAGAGGAAAAGGATGTCTGGGGAAAAACACAGGATGCAACACAGTTGGCTTCAAAGATGGAGGAGGAGACCCCCAAGCCCAGGACTGGCGGACTGATGCTTTATTTTATTTTATTTTATTTTTTCACCATTTTTGTTTTTCAGTGATAGAGATTGAACTCAGAGTCTTACAACTCTTAGCCAAGTCCTCTAGCCTGTTTCCAGCTTACCTAGACAAATGATTGTTCCTAAAGACCTTGGAGGAAGCAGGGTGCTGCTGATAAGGATTTCATCTAGTGAACTGTTTGGGAGTAATAATAATAATAATAATAATAATAATAATAATAATAATAATAATAATAAATAGTAATTGATGCTGTTTAATCTGTAACAGAGCAGCACTGGTCTGGTTGGAAGCCAATAAAGTGCTATGTGACTCAAGTGCCATTGTCACCTCTGTCTCTCCTTTGAATGCAGTATAGGCTGGTCTCAAATCTGCCTTGTGAAAAGGAAGAACTTGAACTTCTGTTTTCTTAAACTCCCCCCCCCCCAGGCAGGGTTTCTTTGTGTAGCCTTGCCTATCCTAGAACTAGCTCTGTAGACCACACACTGATCTCAAACTTAAAGAGATCTGCCTGCCCCGGCCTCTGGAGTCAAGATATTTGACACCACTGCCAGGCTAATCTTGGGAATGTCTGATCTTCTTCTATCTTTATCACGTAAATGTAGACATTACAGGTGTTGCACAGCACACTGCTAAATGTCGCAACCAGGGTTTTGTGTACGAAGAGATAAAAAGCAAAGAGTACAAATGAGCCGTAGCCCCAGCTATCTTCTTTGGAAAGTTTTTTCCCCTGGAGTTATTATTTCTCAATTTGGATTCATGATTACCTTAAGCATGCAGCTTCCAGGCTAGAACTACATCCTTCTGGACATATGAGTCACGATCCATCTATTTGTAACCTCTGTTTTTGGTCCTTTGATGCAGACTACTAACTCATGTGTTCAGGCCGACATTCGACCGTCTTTTTACAGGTGACTTTCTTTGTCCAGTGGTCAGTGCAGTTGAATACCATCTCTGATGACAGCTGGCAGTGCAGGCTGGGAAGTCTCTCTGACTCACCCATGTGGTAGGTTCTGAAAGGCGGCAGTACCGAAGCTGTTTCAGTTTGAGTGCGGCATGCTCTGTGTGGGAGCCGATGAGAAGCATTCTGGGACCCGACGCTGGCTTCTCACCATCTGCCTGAAGTAGGCCACTTCTTACAGTAACCTCAGGGGAAGGAAGCGGCTGTTTGCAGAGCTCTCCTTCCACAAATGTAAACCAAGATGACTGACCTACATTGTGGGCCTCCAAAATGACCTTCACTGTAGTCATAGGAGTTCAAAATTAAAATAAATCACAAACACTGTCTGACAACAACACTTAAGACATGATGTGCTTGGAGTCTGTGACTTCATTCACCTTTGACCTTTCCCACAAAGGACGATTAGGTGGCAGGGTTGAGTGGGGAGTTGTGTGGCTGTGTGGGCAGCTGTTTCACATCTTTGGGACACTGTACCCCTTGCGTTCACAGGGCCTTTCACTCTCTGGTTGGGTCTTAATACCAGCAAAAGAGACCAAGTGTTGTGATTTGTGGGACTCTAGCAGGAAACACTGCTGGCCAAGTTCATTTTGGTTCTCTGCTGAAATGTTCTCTTTGAAGCATCACTTTGGACAAGGACTGAAAGATAAACTTTTCTAGGAAGTAACTCCTCAGCCAGGAAAGGGAGGTATACTTTTTCTAGCCCTTCTTTAGAAACTTTGCTCTTAGGGCTGGAGAGATAGCGCAATAGTTAATAACACTCGTTGCTCTTACAGAGGATCTCATTTCCATTTCTAGAACTCATATTGGGTGGCCGACAGCTGACTTTAACTCTGGCTCCAGGGGAACTGAAGGCACCTTCAGACCTCTGTGGGTACCAGCAATATGTGTGCACATACACATAATTAAAAAGTTAGATGCTAAAAAAAAACAAACCTGTAGCACATGAGATTAATAGTTGTGACACAGAGATCAATAGAGACGCTTAAGCTCATGCTCTAAAAGGGCACCTGGCAGCTGGGGTCACCTTGTCGAAATCAATACATAAGCACCAATAACAAGTTACTCTCCCCCAGCCCTGTGAGGATTGCTGCAGGCCTTTTACCTGTCTTAGAGTCTGACTATGTAAGGCCATATATTGATTGTTCATGTGTGTCTCTCTTTGTGTGTTTGTGCACATACATGCATGTTATGGTACTCACGTGGAAGTCACAGGACAATTCTCACGAGTCAGCTCTCTCCTTTAACTATGAAGGATTACACGCAGGCTGTCTGCCTTGTTAACAAGTGCCTTTCCGAGCTGAGGTACCTTACCTTCCTGTTTCCTGGTTTCTTAAGACACTGGGATCCAATGCTACATTCACAGCCCACCTGCTATAGGATATCTATGCTTTCAGGGGACCTGGGTGCTTCTCCTTGTTGAAAACCATACTGGGTAGTTATGCATGTGGTAGGAGTTCTTGAACTTAACAGAATCATGTTGGGAGAAACTGGACGGTACCATAGGACAATGATTTCACCATCAATACCAGACATTCTTACTCTTTTAATTGTGTGTGTGTGTATGTGTGCACATGTGCATGTGTGTGTGTGTTTATGTGAATGTGCATGCACGTGTAAGGGTCCATGATTCGCTGAAGAATAATAACCTGGATTCAAATAGTATGTCAAAGCAAAGAGCATTTTATTCTGCAGAAGTTCAGCTGGGGGTCTCCCATTACCAAGATGGAGATGTCCAAGTGGGCTCTCAGGTCAGATTTAAAGCACATTGGGCTAATTCCGGGGAGGGCTAGGTAATGTCTATCTTAATCATTGGCTCTATCTCTTGGGACATTCCAGAACCATTGCTGGGGCAGTCAGGTAACTGCTGCTGACCCACTGGTGGGGCAGCTTCTGAGGCCTGGACTTGCCCAACTCTTGAAAACCGAGAATTAGGCTTAGTTTCCTGAATTTGAAGCCTGTCATGGAGTCAAATGAGTGCTGTGCCCATGAAGGCCAGAAGATGGTGTTAAATTCCCTGTACTAAAATTATAGCTAGTGTGAGCCACCCAGTATAAGCACTGGGAAGTCAACTTCTGTTCTGTACAGTATGTGCTCTTATCTCTTGAGCCATCTTTCAGGTGCATTTGTTCCTAAATACATTCTTCAGCCTCTGACTGAAGCAGCTCTAAGACCATTTTTCTACTGGTTCCTGTCTGTCAGCTAGTGACTCTGCTCTTGAACCCTATCTTCCAGATTGAAGGGATTCTGGCCAGCTCAAACCTGGCAAGCATAGCTCTGGCCGGCCTTGCCCTTCTCCCCCATTCCCTCTGCCCTGCTAAAAACACAGCGGATTATGCTCCTAAGGCTAGCCACCAAGGTCTGTTCCCTCATTTGGGCATTTCCTCCTCCTGAGGCTAACTACGTAGGTCCAGCTATCAAAGTACTGAAGTCCAGCAATCAAAAACCCTCTTTGGCTCACCTAATTAACATGCCCAGTTAAAATTAAACACTTCATCCTAACATGGGGTTTCCCCTTGTACCTTTATAAATTGCCATTTGCTTATGGGTCACACCTGCCTCCTCCATCTAGAGGCAGTCCTTTTCATTGTCCCCCCCTCCAGTTCCTGGAAAAACACCCCTGTCCCCTTTCCCTTGTTCCTTTCCCCTTTTCTCTCATTCTCTATCAAAGCCATTGCCTCTTATTCCCTGCCCTCTGACCCTCTAGAGCAAATAAATCTCCTTTGTACTGAGAACTCGGTAGTGGGGGTCCTGAGCCAGTGCTTTTCCTTTCAAATACTTTTACTGAGGAGACACAACATATATATCTACTCAGCTCAGAGGGGAACACATGACAAATTAAAGCACAGATACCACCCAAGTCTAACTTGGCGAGCCACGAGTTTTACTGGGCTTACTTACAGGAATATCGGGAGAGTTCCTTACATGAGCAGAAATCACTCAAAGATAGCAGCATCACTGAAGCCCGACCCAGAATGGTTGATAGCCCACAACGCTGGGAACCTGGAGCACACTGCTCAGCCTTCAGTCAAGTCAAAAGGTTTGAGAGTAAGTATCCTTTTCAGGTACTGTTGTTCTGAAGGTCCCCACCCTACCTTGCCTGGTTTCTGCTTCTTCCAGGCCGCTGGTTGGGTCTGAGTCTTCTTTCTAGCTTGAGTTGTCTGAGGATGACTCTAAGCATCCATTGCTTACCCTAGCTGGGAGGGGCCTAGTGAATCAAGTCAGTTTCAGGAACTTCCTGAAGCTCTTTCAAGTTGTTTACCTCCTTGCTTAAGAAGCTCCCCTGCAGGGTGAAATGTTTCAATCTCTGAGGAAACTGTTACACCATGAGAGGAGTTGCTAGAGAAACTATTCACGATACATGATGCTACTAAATGTTCATTGTGGATTATTTCTTAAATGTTGGGCCACAAGCTTTCAATAGTTTACACCTGGGAGCACTATTCACTCATGTGCTCCATATTCAGATTTGATTTAAGAAATGATGAGATTAATTGCCATGTTTATGTCAGCAGCACACCTTAAACCCCAGAGCCACCTATCATCCTGGAACACAATGCCCAGTGTCCAGGCAATTCTCTCCTCTCTGTTCAGGTCAGGAGCTATCAACGATAAAGGGAAAACTTCAGGGATGTAGTTTTGCCCCATTTCACAAAGTGGCATTTGTGTATTTGTGTGTTTATGATTCTTGAGATGTTTCTTGCTCTCAGGCCTAGGCTGATCGAAAACTCATAGTCCTCTTGCACAACCAAGTGCTGGGATGACAGGTGCGTGCCACCATGCCCAGTTTATAGGTACTTGTGATGTATTGGTTTTATAGCACGTAAGTTCACCCCAGTGTGACATACAAAAAAATGCATGAAGTGTTCATAAGGAAGGTTAAATCCACCCATATGTCTCAGAAGCCATTGTTTCCTAGAGCTCTGTACACGTAATGTACCATAGCAAACATCTGCAGTACATGCAGCTTCATAAACAGATGCAGTAAACATCTGCCACAGCAATCCTGACATCCTCTGTGGCAGTGTTTTATTGTTGTTCTTGTTGTTGGCTTTGTTTTGTTTTTTATCCTCTAAGACTCTCAAGCTCACTCTTATTCTCAGTCATAAACCCTTCTTTTTGCTGCAGAGCCACCTTAAGCAGTGACTTCTGTGTTAGGAGACCATAGGCACACACAGCAGAGAGGGTCCCATTCTGACTGGATTCGGCACAAACTACTGTTGTAGCTCGTCAAAAGACCCTCACTCACACAAAGACCACAGAGACTGCCATCGTTGCAAACGCATGAGGATTTTACTAATCCAACATGTTGGGGAACCCCCCTCAGCACCCAGGCTGGAGGAGAGACCTAGAACAAAGAAAGAACACACTGTATATACCTTTGTAAGGGCCGGACAGATATAGGCACCAGGGTAATTTGGCTTATTTTAATTGGTGTAGCCAATAACCTTTTTAGACATTGGTTGGTTTGTATGGGTTACTCTTATTTTGTCTGTCCTTGAGGTTTTTAGTGTGAGGTGGGGCAAGGGAATTACTAATCTTGCTTTGGAAGTTTATTAATTTTGACTGTTAAAACTATGTTTCTATCTTTGTTTGGTCAGCCATCTTTTTTATCTGGCTCTGTACTTTGCCTGCTAGTACAGTCTGGAAAGTCCTTTGGAAGGGGGAAGGTGCTGGGTAGTTTTGAGTTTATTTTGGATATCACACTACACACAAATACCTGTGTTCACAGACAGGTCATCCCTTACTAAGCAGGGAAGACAAGGTGAAGGGCTGGGCTTCAATACTTTGATAGATGGACCTTAATAGCTTCAGGAGGAGGAGGAGGAGGAGGAAGTGGCCAAATAAGGGAATAGACCTTTCTTGCTAGCTCTAGAAGTGTAATCTAATTTTGTTTGGTTGTTTGTTTGTTTTTTTGCAGGGCAGAGGGAATAGGGGAGAAGGGCAAGTCCTGCCAGTCTTTGCCATGCTCAGGCTGGCCAGGGTCACTTCACACAATGTCTTCTTTTCTTTTCTATTTTTAACTTGAGGAATAGCTTAGATTTAGTTGTCAGATACCTGAGGTAACTTAGAAAAACCACCACATCAATAACTATAGTTGTATCAGGTGGAGTTATAAATAATTGTGAAGTATTTTTGCCTTTTCTGAAAGTGAGGAAAAGTTGGTGTTTTTTGCTTGTTTGTTTAAACCTCCATCTTGAAGCTGAGGCTGAAGCCAGACAGTATGCAAAGGAAAGAGTCCCTGAGGAGAGCGGCTCTGGAGCCCCTCTTTCTCAGTAGGTTGACTTCGTCCCTGTGATTTCCTCATTGGAAACATCTTCCTCACTGCAGTAACAGAAGGCACACGGATTTGAGCTTCTCGTTGATTTCTCTCTGGACTCAAGAGCAGAGTTATATTATTGTGGCGAGTCTCACTACTGTGAGCTACTGATTCACCAGGAAGGCTGCAGACAGCTTGGTTAACCACACTGTTTGTCAAGAGGCGAGAGATGGGGCTTTGTGGGAGTCAACTTGGATGTGAGGCAGAGATACAGTCTAGGTTATCTGGGGCAGCGAAGAGTTTCATTACTAAAACCGGATTACTGTGCTGCGTGCAGCTCACGCCATTGCAGAAACAGGAGACATAAGCTAATAACTCTTGGCTGAAGAAATGTTAAACTAATGCTTAAGCTTGCTTGAAATTAATGAACTTCCTGGTAGAAAAAAAAAAAGCAAATCGTAGTCCAACAACATTATTACTCTTCTTTCCTGGAGTCGACCCTTAAACAAAATTCTTTGCTAATCCCCAATACAGTGAAATGGTAGTCAGGATGTGTAGTTCAAATATAAATATAAAATTTACAAACAGTAGGCCTTTTCCTAAAATTTGACAGCAGGTGACTTGTTCTGTTCTTTCACTTTAGAATAATTCTTTTAAAGATATAGTCATGCTAAAGATCACCAGTCTTTTCCTTTTTATTTATTTATTCTTCTCTCATATATAACATCCGGATTGCAATTTCTCTTCCTTCCCCTCTCCACAGTGACCCCACAACTCACCTCCCACATTACCTCCCCTCAGGAAAGATCAAGCCTTCCAGAGGACATCAACCAGATACAACATCATCACAAGCTACAATAAGACCAGGTATATCTCATATCAAGGCTGGACATGGCAACCCAGCAGGTAGAAAGGGGCCCTGAAGACAGGTGAAAGAGTCAGAGACAGCCCAGCCGCTACTCTCACAGTTAGGAATCCCACAAAAACACTGAGAAGATACATGCAGAGGACCTAGGCCAGACCCAGACAGGCTCCTTGATCTCTGTGAACCCACTTGAGTCCGGGTAAGTTGATTTTGTGAGCTGTGTTCCTGCAGTGTCCTTGACCCCTCTGGCTCCTCTAGTTCTTCCTCTTTCTCCTCCACAGAGCTCTGCCTATTGTTTGGCTGTGGGTCTCTACGTCTGTTCCCACCGGTTGCTGAATGAAGTTTCTCCGGTCTCTCTGATGACGATTTTGCTAGGCTCTGGTCCTAGCACATCATGCGGACATGACAGACTTTCCACCAGTCAGTCTGGGTGGAAAGTGGTCCAGTCCCTCCAGTTGAGGCCTTGGCTAGTTACAGAGGATGTTCCTAGTGTCTTTCCTAGTGTCACTCATGTAGATTCCATGGAGTTCACTTCCCTAGGTGTCTACCTCACTCCTGAAATCCTCCCCCCACCATAATTCCACTCATCTCTCCAGTATTTTCTTCTATCCTGACCTGACCCCAGTCCACCCATGAAATCTATTCGATTTCCCCTTCCCAGAGAGATCCTTGTGTCCCACTTAAGCCCCCTTGTTACTTAGCCTTTCTGGGTCTGTGGATTGTACCATGATTATCTTGTACCTTCCAGTTAACATCCAATTGTAAGTGAATACATACCATGTCTGTATTTCTGGGTCTGGGTTACCTCACTTAAGATGTTTTTATCCCCCTCTAGTTCTATTCATTTGCCAGCAAATTTCATGATGCCATTAAAAAAAATCAACTGAGTATTACTCTATTGTGTAAATGTGTTCTGTTGAGCCATTCTTCAGTTGAGGGACATCTAGATTGTTTCCAGTTTCGGGCTATTGTGAATAAAACTGCTTTAAACATAGATGAATGAGTATCCTTGTGGAAAGATGGAGTGTCCTTTGGGTATATGCCCAGAGATGGTAGTCAGGTAGATTGATTTCTAATTTCTCCGAAAAGCTACCATATCAATTTTCAAAGTAGTTGTACAAGTTTGCACTTCTATCAGCAATGGAGAATTGTTTCCATTGCTCCATATCCTTGCCAGCATGAGCTGTCCCTTGAGTTTTTGATCTTAGCCATTCCAACCGGTATAAGACTAAACCACAAAGCAGTTTTGATTTGCATATTCCTGATGACTAAGGATGTTGAACATTTCTTTAAGTGTTTCTCAACCATTTGAGATTCCTCTGCCTCTGTTGAGAATTCTCAGTTTAGATCTGTACCCCACTTTTGAGTTGGATTATTTAGTTTGTGGATGTCTAATTTTTTTTCAGTTCTTTGTGTATTTTGGATATTAACCCAAATAAATATACAGAGGTGGGGTTGGTGAAAATCTTTTCCCACTCTATAGGATACCATTTTGTCCTATTGATAATGTCCTTTGCCTTATAGAAGCTTTTCAGTTTCATGAGGTCCCACTTATTAATTGTTGATTGTAGTGCCTGCACTATTCATGTTCTGTTCAGAAAGTTTTCTCTTGTACCAATACATTCAAAGCTATTTCCCACTCTTTTAGTGTTTTTGGTTTTATGTTGAGGTCTTTGATCCACGTGGACTTGGATTTTGTACAAGGTGATAGATATGGGTCTATTTGTATTCTTCTGCATACTGATATCCAGTTAGACAAGAATCATTATTGAAAGTACTTTCTTTCTTCCATCCCATATTTCTGGCTTACTTTTTTTTTTTTTTTTGAATCAGGTATTCATAGGTATGTGGGTTTATTTCTGGAACTTTGATTTGATTCCACTGATAAACATGCCTGTTTTTAATACCAGTACCATGCAGCAAATTACTACTGCTTTGTAGTACATCTTGAATTCAGGGATGGTGATGGTGATACCTCCAGATGTTCTTTTATTGTATTGGATTATGTTAGCTACTCTAGGTTTTTTTTTTTCCATATGAAGTTGGTTATTGTTCTTTCAAGGCCTGTAAAGTATGATGTTGGAATTTTGATGGGGATTGCATTGAATCTGGGGATTGGTTTTTGGTAAGATGATCATTTTTTATTATGTTGATTCCACCAATCCACAAGCATGTACAATCTTTCCATCTTCTAACATTTTCTTCAATTTCCTTCTTCAGAGATTTGAAGAAGTTATCATACAGATCTTTCACTTGCTTGGTTAGAGTTACATCAAGATAGTTTATATTATTTGTGGCTATTTTGAAGGAGGTTGTTTTCCTGATTTGTTTCTTAACTCCTTTGTCATTTGTATATAATAGGGCTACTGATTTTGTTTTTGAGCTAATCTTGTATCCATCCACTTTGCCAAAGGTGTTTATCAGCTGTAAGAATTACCTGGTATAATTTGAGGTTGCTTATATATACTATTGTATCATCTTCAAATAGTGATACTTTGACTTCTTTGTTTCCTATTTGAAGGAGCTCTCCTTTAGTCGATCTCATTTGATGTTGGCTGTAGGCTTGCTGTTACTGCCTTAATTATGTTAGGCATGTTTGCCATATCCCTGATCTCTGAAGACTTTTTATCATACCTTTTGGTAAGGTTTATTTTAGATTCCGCATGTGGATGTGCTTGTGCACATGTGAACACAGGTATTCATAGATGCCAGAAGAGGGCACTGTATCTCCTGAAGCTGGAGTTGCACACAATTGTGAGCCATTCAAAGCAGATGCTGAGGTCCTCGGAAAGACCAGTAAGCATGCTTAAGGGCTGATCGATCTTTCCAACCCCTATTTTGTTCTTTGAAATTGTTTTATGGGATTCCCTTGTTGGAATATACTCATATTCACTTACACACTAGTTGATGAACATTTGGGTTGCTTGTAATTTTTTCCATTGTTACCAAATGTGTGTGTGTGTGTGTTTGCTGGGAAAAAATCGAGAAGAAGGCCTGCTAAGATTTTTAAGTGTTCACTTAACAGGTATTTTCCAAAGTGGCTTGTCTAAAGTAAAAATTGCCACAAGTTAGTTAAGGGGGGGTGTCTGTCTGTCTCTCTGCCTCTTTCTCTGTGTGTCTGTCTTTCTCTTTGTGGTGTGTGGTATGTGGTGGTGTGGTGTGGTGTGTGTGTGTGTGTGTGTGTGGTGTCTCTGTGTCTCTGTGGTGGTATGGTATGTTTTAAGATAGGGTTTTCTCCACATAATTCAGGCTGGCTTTTTGCCTCAGCCTCTTGAGTACTAAGTTACAGCAGCTGTGCTCCACCATGCCTGGTGTTTTGTGAAGAAGTTGTCACAGACTTTGATCATGCTTTTCCCCTCTCCCAATTCCTTCTAGATCCTTCCTACCTTCCTGTCCACCCAACTTTATGTTCATTCTCTCTCTCTATTTCTCTCTCTCTCTCTAAAACAAAAACAAACAAACAAAAAGCACTGAACTAAAATGAAAAAAAAGTAAACAAAATAAAACAAAGTAATCAGAAGGCTAATAAGGCAAAAACAAAACAAAACACACAAAAAAACAACAACAAAAACAAAAACACCTCCACAAAAATACCATTGAGTTTGCTTTGTGCTGGCTAAGTATTATTGCGCATGGAGCCTCTATGGAAAATAACTCATATACCCAGTGAGACTTTATTAAGAGAAAACTGATTCTCCCTTTTCCAGAAGGGAGAATAACTGCAGATAGCTTCTGGGTTAAGGGTAGACTCCCATGTCTACTCACCCCTCCTCCACCTCAGTTCTGGGACACTGTCTGATTTGAATCTCTGTAGGTTGTATGAATGCTTCCACAATCTCTGTGAGTTCATATAAGCACCAGTACTGTTGTGTCTGGAAGATACTATTTCTTTGGAGACGTCCATCACCTCTGGCTCTTATAATCTTTCCATCTCCTCATCTGCATAGATCTTTCAGCATGGGGGGAGGGGTGGATAAAGACATCCCATTTAGGACTGAATACGCCAAAGCTTCTTAGTCTGGGCACATTGCCCAGTTGTGGGTCTTTATGTCAATTGGCACTTATTGAAAGAAGAAGAAGCATCTTTGCTGTGGGTTGAGTAAGGACTGATTTATGATAGCAGTGTGTGATTAGGAGACATTTTATTGCTATGGACCTTTAGTGAAATAACAGTAGGTTTTCCCCTAGGCCTGTGGTCTATTTAGTCTCTGATCTACCCTAGCAGTGTCAGGTATGGGCTCCATCTCATGGAATGGGCCTTTAATCCAATTGAAAAAGTGGTTGGTTACTCACATAACATTTGTGCCATTATTGCCTCAGCATATCTTGCAGATAGGTCAGTGTTGTAGGTCAAGGGCTTGTATTAATAATTATTTTCTCTTCCAGTAGCATGCAGAGTACCTTTCAGTGCCATGAGTGCTAGCAAATAGAGATGAAGCGTCTCCTTAGGCACCTGAAGTAGAAATTTCTGGTTTCTTTGGAAACTCAGTTGCATCATTTTTCTGGAAGATGTCTTGAGAGAGGATGTTTTGCCGAAGCAGACACATGAAAGGGCATATGGTGTTTTCCTGGAACAAATGCTTGAGAGCGTGGGGTGCATGATGCTTATAAAGAATATAAATATAACCCCACAGACAGTATGAGGATGCTCTTGCATTGCTGTGCCCTGCACAGCTTTGCTGGTTTTTGCTAGCAGTTCAAGACTTTGCTGTTTGCCAGTCTTCATTTTGTACAGAGAGAAACACACCAAAGAACTTTTTGTGGTATTCCAGCTGATCCTTGCCACTTCTTCTGACTTGTGCTAATTTGATGGTGTCTTGTGGTGTTTGCTGGATCAAGGCTCTGCTCCTGATACGTGTTTGGTGTTTGTTATTGGACTGGACTACTAATATCTTGATGACAAAGACCGGAAATGCCCTATAGAACTACTTCTAAACAGGTCCACAAATCCTTTTCCCATTAATCATCTTTCTTTGCTACCTCTGGTTGGTAGGATAGAAGGGAGGTTGAAACATTTAAGAACCCTAATTAAAGTAGGTTTTGAAAAACTACAAGCAGCAGCTCAGCTTCTCTGCTCAATGGCACTAGTAAATGTTGTCTTTAGCAATAGAGCTTTATCAAGTTTGTGGAAAGTAGCCAAGAATCTTGGCAGTAGCCTTGATGTTTGTGTGGTTTCATGAGACCCCCCATTGGCCTGTGACTCAGCAATATGTAACCCATTCCTGGCACTGGAGGTTTTACATGGTGACATAAGACGTCTAGTTGGGACAATGTCTCTCCTATTATTTGGTGACTCTATTTAATTCATTTCATTTTATATAGGAAGCTTCTGGACTAGTATGTTTCCACATGGTTTTTCAAGTGGCAAGTATTTTCTTTCATCCCTCCCCCTTTTCTCTCCATGACACTATACATAGCTCCTCTTCCTGGGGAAAGCCCTCTTCTCCCTTGGTCCCCTACTACAATGCATGGTTATTTGGATTGTAGTGCACATATTTAAAGCTTAAAAACAAGATCCACATATAAGAGGAAACAGAATTTAACAAAGAAATAGAATCACTAAAGAAAACCCAAACTGATATAAGTTGGAGATAAAAAAAAAAAAAAAACATAAGATGTCAAACAAAATTCTCAGAGGTAAGTCTTACTCAATAGTTTCCAAGACATGGAAAAGAAAATTTGAAGTCTTGAAGACAATGTAAAAGAAATGGTTAGCTCAGTAAAAACAAAACAAAACAAAACAAAACAAAACAAAACAAAACATAACAAAGAAACACACACACACACACACAAAAACCCCCAGGAAGTCTGAAGCACCATGGAAAGTCAAAAATCCAAAAATAACAGGTATAGAAGAAGAATAAACCCATGTCAAAGGCACAGAGAATATATTTTTTAACAAAATAATAAAGGAAAATTTGCTCAATCTAAAGAAAGAGATATTTATCAAGGTTAAGAAGCATACGGAAGAATAGATAGAACCAGACAAGAAAACGCCGGTGACACATAGTAATTGAAATGCTAAATGTACAGAACAGTGAAAGAATATTAAAATCTGCAAGGGAAAATGACCAAGTCACATCTAAAGGCACAACTTTTCTATAATGAAAAGGCTGTAATTAGCAGTTACTTAGGATCATGGCATCAGGCAACACCTCATTCTATAAAATGCAGTAGATGTTCTGAAGAGCTGAACAGAAGAAATTTGGCCTTGTGAAGGCTGGGTATAACAACAATGTATTAGTATTTCAATGTGAGTTTCCTTGGAATATTAAAGTACAGGGAATGTAAAAAGTCCAGCTTCTAGGAAAATCAGCATGGTGGTTCCTGAAAACATTTATGAAAAGAACGTCTATATGATCTAGCCAGACTATTCTGGGTATATACCCCCAAACCAAAGTTTGCTTGATAAAGAGATACTTTCATAGAATATTTATTGCCTCACTATTCATAATAGCCATAATAATAATTATGGTGTTGGCCTAGGTACCCATTAATGGATGACTGGATAAGGATAACATGTTACACATGCACAGTGGAGCTTGACTCATAAAAGGAAGGATTAGGGATACTGATGTGAGGTTGTGTTTCCTAGTAATGTCAGAAGCTACACCCATAAAGCCTCAACAACATGACTGCCTAAGTATGAGCTAAACAAGGACAACAATGGACATGCCAAAGTAGATGAGGGGGAAACCCATGAGGCCTCAGTGTGATACAAAGAACAACAGGCTACTAAGAAATTAAGAGAATGGGAGAAATAGTCTTCTCAAGGGAAGAGCACATTAATTGGTTATCCAGTAACAACAAATGGTCATCCTTGCAAACATATATTACAAGCAATATTACATAGACAGCAGGTTATATTTGGGAATATGTGTGTGTGTGTGTGTGTAACAACAATTAATGAAAAAAGAGGCCATGAATTTAAGGTATATTGGAAGGTTTTGAAGAAGTAAAGGGGAAATGATATAATTAAATCATGAGCACAAAAATAAAATTCAGAAAAAAAAAGAATGAAAGTATGTTCCTTTCAGAGAAATGGAGGGAACTTGAGATCATTGTGTCAAGTGAAATAAGCCAGTTCAACAAAGACAGAATAGCATTTTTACTCTCACACGTGGGATCTGGGAGAACGTAGGAGAGGATAGGAAAGTAAAAGAGGGACTAAGAGGGATGGGAAAGGGGAGAGAGAGCAACGAGGATGGGGGAGGAGTGAGAACCTAGTAATAGAGGCGGTGAATCAAAAACATTATATTCGTGCATGGAAATGGCATAGTGATGCTTTTTATTTTGTAAAATTAGTAATGTATGAGAATAACTATGAAAGAATCACATATAGAACAAAACAATAACAGTAACAACCGAGGACTCTCCCTTATTATGCTGACTCTGGCTAACTAGAGCTTCCTACATTTATTGATATATTTATTATTTCAACTGAGTCTTTTTTCTTTTCCCAGTATGATAGATACCACTACCATGTTCAGTCTCGCTGTGCTGGGGCATAGTGCAGGACTACTCTCAGAGAGTTTCCTGCTATAAATGTTGGGTGATAGCATTGTTTTTATTTCAATCAGTCACGTGTGACATCCAGTGATTCCTATACCTTAAGTAAAAGTTGGCAGTATTGGTTTTTAAATTTTCATTAACTCTAGTGAGCTTGTAAAACATGTGTGTGTTTGCACGTGTACATACTTGAGTGTGTGAAGGCCTAAGGACAATCTCTGGTATAATTCTTCAGTTGATATGCATCTTTTATTCCTCCTCTTTCCCTAACTTTGTTTCTTTGCCTCCCCCCTTTCCCCCAATGCCCCTCCCCGCCTTGGCATGGAATTCACCAGGTAGATTAAGCTAACTGGACAGCAAGCACCAGGAATCCACCCATCTTTGCCTCCTCAGTGCTGGAATTAGAAAACATGTACTGATTCTTGGCTTGTTACAGTGTGGGTTCCAGGGAAACACCTATTTTCCTGCATGTGGGCAAAGACGTTACAGGTGGAACCATCTCAACTCTTAAGTGTACTTTCCTTTGCATGTCACACAGTATTGATCCGAGCATTGGTGCCACCAACGAGCTCTGCCTAATCTAAGTGTCACTGGTTGCTCTTCTCTTCTCTGTAGCCCAGCTGCTTGGGAAAGAGGTTTTTCCTCTTTTACTTCCTATCTGTCTGCCAAATTTGTTATCCTTTGTAATACAGTTTTCGCATCCATCACAGCAAAGAAAGTTTTGCCTATCAGAATCAATAATTGGCTTTGTCATGGCTGAGTGCTGCTCTGTGGGTGTCGGTTTATTGGATATTTCTAGGCATTTGATTCTGTGCCCTTTCCGCCCTGAAGGTTTCTATTCTGTTGCCATCACTTTCTGATATTTCTTTTTATGCTTCACATTCTTTTATTTTTTTGATGTTGAGACATTAAAATTTACTGAGGTCAGATGCTTCTGTCATGTGACTTCACTATAGGATGTCTGACAAATCCCAGCTTCTGGACCATGATTACATAATTGTCTTAGTCAGGGTTCTATTCCTGCACAAACATCATGACCAAGAAACAGTTGGGGAGGAAAGGGTTTATTCAGCTTATACTTCCACATTGCTGTTCATCACCAAAGGAAGTCAGGACTGGAACTCAAGCAGGTCAGAAAGCAGGAGCTGATGCAGAGGCCATGGAGGGATGTTCCTTACTGGCTTGCTTCCCCTGGCTTGCTCAGCCTGCTCTCTTATAGAACCAAGATTACTGGCCCAGAGATGGCACCACCCACAAGGGGCCCTCATCCCTTGATCACTAATTGTGAAATGCCTTACAGTTGGATCTTGTGGAGGCATTTCCTCAACTGAAGCTCCTTCCTCTGTGATAACTCCAGCTTGTGTCAAGTTGACACAAAATTAGCCAGTACACCTGTCTACACCATACTTTAGATACTATCTGGTTCTGCTCAGGGACCCGTATTCTTCAAAGATCTTAGAGTTTAGAATGTTTTGAGGCTTCAGGCTCATTTCTCGGTTTTCACAGAGAACTATCCCACAGGCATTTCAAGCCCAGCATGCTCAAAGGAAGATCATCTTAGAATCGGCTTTAGAATCCACTACCCTCTTTTCTTCTATTCAAGAAGGTGGTGACTTATCCCAGGGGCCAAGTCAGAAACAGTTATGCTTCCTTCTTTCCAACCCTCCAATCATATTTTGTTGATTTTATTTTTAATATTTTTCAAACACATGCTTTCTAGCCATTTCCACCTTCTCCATTCTTTCAGAAAAATAGTCTCATTTTCAATTCCTTCATCCAACTTAATCCTTCCAACATCTTCAACAGCTTTCTGTTGTTGAAGGTGAAATCTCAAACCAGGGCATATTGTGTTTGGGTGCTGGGTTTATTCTCTCTTGAATACTTTCTCTTAGTGTATTTCTACCTACCTTCTAACTGCACATTAGATATCTAAACCTTAAGGGATCTTACTCATTACTGATGCACTGCACACTGGAGTCTTGTTAACTCCATCATTAACCAGGCTGGATTTGAGTCAGGTATATCAAGTAGGAGTATGTTAAATTAATTTAGTTTCTCTGGAGTATAAGAGGGATGGAGAATTCAATACTGATTGGTGACTGTGTGTAAAGTCTTGGGTCCCATCTGTGAGTGGTGCTGGAGCCAATGCATCATCCTATGCTCTGCACCATCCTATGCTCTGCACCGTCCTGTGCTCTGCACCGTCCTGTGCTCTGCACCGTCCTGTGCTCTGCACCGCCCTGTGCTCTGCACCGCCCTGTGCTCTGCACCGCCCTGTGCTCTGCACCATCCTATGCTCTGCACCGCCCTGTGCTCTGCACCGCCCTGTGCTCTGCACCGTCCTGTGCTCTGCACCGCCCTGTGCTCTGCACCATCCTATGCTCTGCACCGTCCTATGCTCTGCACCATCCTATGCTCTGCACCGCCCTGTGCTCTGCACCGCCCTGTGCTCTGCACCGCCCTGTGCTCTGCACCGCCCTGTGCTCTGCACCGCCCTGTGCTCTGCACCGCCCTGTGCTCTGCACCGCCCTGTGCTCTGCACCATCCTGTGCTATCCTCCTGTTTCCTTCCTTGCTCAGCTTAGACCCAGAGCCAGTTACTGCGGTCACTCTTTTGCACATGCTCTCTGTCTTTGCTTGTCTCATGTGATCAAATTCAGCTGGCCACATCCCAACCACTGTTGCATTTGAACCCCTTGTTACTTGAATTCTCACTGCAGATTGTGGCTGGAGAAAAGCATAGAAAGATCTAATTTTTTTAAACTGATTTTTACTTAAATATATGACCTCTGACCTCAGGAGGACCTGTAATACCACCCCAGTATCCATTTGACTTCCTCCTCTCTCATATGTCTATTGAATATTTATTCCTGTGTCTGTATGACAGTTACCAGAGTATTATCTTTCACTTGCAAATCGATCTTGATTGATTTGCTCTTCAGCTCACTACTTCTCTCCACCAGTTCTCAGTGTCAGTAGGACACTTTGCCTCTTTTTTTTTTTTATTAGATATTTTCTTTATTTACGTTTCACAAAAGAAGTCACTTGAAATTCACTCACTGATAAGTGGATATTAGCCTGGAAACTTAGAATACCCAAGATACAATTTGCAAAACACAAGAAAATCAAGAAGAAGGAAGACCAACATATGGATACTTCATTTCTCCTTAGAATAGGGAACAAAATACCCATGGAAGGAGTTACAGAGACAAAGTTTGGAGCTAAGACGAAAGGATGGACTATCCAGAGGCACTTTGCCTTTTATGCAGACAAAAAAAGCCACCAGGACTTTTGGACTCACCTACCCGAACTCCTGCATTAGATTATTCTCCTGTGATGATCTGATTGCACCCCTAGATAAAGCCAACTCTTCCACCCTCCCACTGGCCCCATTCCCTATATTCCTGTTAGTAGCTCCAGAATCCTTTCTTACAAAAGTGTCTGTATTGTTGCTTAATTCACATTACCAAGTAACTTGTTGAGTACAATTTAGCAAAATAACATGGTGCTATGTGGTCAATACTGCTGTATTACCATGTCAGATATATGTATTTTTTAACCAAATTAAACTGTAAAGTATATGGTGTCTTCTTTGATGCCTCATTGGATTTCTCTCAAGATGACACAATGAATTTTTATACACTGCACATAATCAAAGATTTCAGTTGGACATTAAGAAGGAACTCATGCTGTGAGGGAAGATGATTGTGAGAGTTTTTTAGAAATAGACTTGATGGGCTGGAGAGATGGCTCAGCCGTTAAAGGCTAGGCTCACAACCAAAAATATAAGAAATAGACTTGATAATAGTGTTTGGCATGTAAATGATGTGTTATCTTTAAAAATTGCACGCTCTCTCTCTCTCTCTGTGTGCATACTATGGCAGACTTGTGGAGGTTAGAGGAACTGTTTCTCTCCTTCTTTTCCATGGGTTCCAGGAATTAAGTTTAGGTTGCCAAATTTGTGCAGCAAGTGCTTTTACTCAGAGAGCCATATTGTTGGCACCGATACCAGGTTCTTTTCTTTTCTTTTCTTTTCTTTTCTTTTCTTTTCTTTTCTTTTCTTTTCTTTTCTCGTCTTTTCCTTTCCTTTCCTTTTTCCTTTCCTCTTTCTTTCTTTCTTTCTTTCTTTCTTTCTTTCTTTCTTTCTTTCTTTCTTTCTTTCTTTCTTTCTTTCTTTCTTTCTGCAGAGTGATAGAGTGGAAGACCATTCAAACTGTCCCAGCACAGTGATTTCTTTTCTTTTTTTCTCCTTGCCATTTTTTAAATTGGATATTTTCTTTATTTACATTTCAATTGTTATCTCCTTTCCCAGTTCCCCTCCTCCTGGAAACCCCCTATCCCATCCTCCCTCCCACTGCTTCTATGAGGGTGTTCCTCCACTCAGCAACCCACTCCCACCCCCTGCCCTTGATTCCCCTACACTGGGGCATCTATAGAGCCTTTATAGGACCAAGGACCTCTCCTCCCATTGATGCATGACAAGGCCATCATCTGCAGCTGGAGCCATGTGAACTCCTTGGTTGATGGCCTAGTCCCTGGGAGCTCTGGGGGGTCTGGTTGGTTGCTATTGTTGTTCTTCCTATGGGGTTGCAAACCCCTTCAACTCCTTCAGTCTTTTCTCTAGCTCCTCTAGTGAGGACCCCACACTCAGTCCAATGGTTGGCTGTGAGCATCTGGCTCGGCTCTGTATTTGTAAGGCTCTGGCAGAGCCTCTCAGGAGATAGTTATACGCATGTACTTCTTGGCATGCACAATAGTGTCTGGATTTGGTAACTGTACATGGGATGAATTCCCAGGTGGGACTGTCTCTGGATGGCCTTTCCTTCAGTCTCTGCTCTACACTTCATCTCCATATTTGCTCCTGTGAGTATTTTGTTTTCCTTCTAAGAAGGACTGAAGCACCCACACTTTAGTCTCTCTTCTTCTTGAGCTTCATGTGGTCTGTGAATTGTATCTTGAGTATTTGGAGCTTTTGGGCTAATATCCACTTATCAGTGAGTGCACACCATGTGTGTTCTTTTGTGATTGGGCTATACATGGGCACAGGGCAAAAATTTCCTGAACAGAACACCAATGGCTTATGCTTTAAGATCAAGAAGGAACAAATGGAGCCTCATAAAATTGCAAGCTTCTGTAAGGCAAAGGACACTGTCAATAGGACAAAATGGCAACCAACGGATTGGGAAAAGATTTTTACCAACCCTACATCTGATGGAGGGCTAATATCCAATATATACAAAGAAATTAAGAAGTTAGACTCCTGAGAATCAAACAACTCTATTAAAAACGAGGTAAAGAGCTAAACAAAGAATTTTCAATTGAGGAATATCGAATGGCCAAGAAGCACCTAAAGAAATGTTTAACAACCTTAGTTATCAGGGAAATGCAAATCAAAACAACCCTGAGATTTCTCAACTGTCCTTATAACTATCCAATAAGCGTTAAAGTCCTACTTCAGAAAAACATTGAACAAGTAAGATTGAATGAATGAACCAACTTTCCCCACTCTGTCTTTCCAGTAATAAACATTGGGCCAGCAACACGTGTGCCCTTAATCCATGTTAGTTTATGAGAGTATCTTCCTGCCCAGCATTGCCTTTGATGGCAGCACATTCATATCAGGCAGACATATGGGCATGAGCAAAGTGCAGTGACTAACTCTTTCCAGGAACTTCTGAAAGTAACCTACCTGTGGTAATTCAGCATGAGGTATGTGAGGGACAAGCCCCCTTTGATCTGAGCTCTTTTAAGCCTCTTTGCTTTTAACCACAGACATGTCCACTTCCCCGACCTCACTAAGAATGAGGTTTATGCTTTGAGAACCAGTCATGTCACCTGTGCCCTAAATTATACATCTGATAAGAACTTGTACTGAGAGTGTGAGGTGACACAGGATAAACAGCCACCCTTGGAGCTGTGGGGTTTCTCTTGTCAGTGATGAGTCCGATTCTTTCCACTTGTTCCTTTGGTGACAGGCTCTGTGTTTTTAAGTCTGGCTTATAAAGGTGGGTTTGCAGTTAAACAGGGAAACAAATGCTTGCTCTTTCTGCCTCTATCCTTTCTTTCTGTCTCTTTCTTCTCCTTTCCTGGGTAGGAACATCGTCTACTGAAAGTCTTTGATGCTTGTAATCTGCAAGATAAAAAAAGCACCTCAGTTATTTAGCTTATGAGCTTTGTCAGGGCTTCAATTCTTTCTTTAGATAATCATTTTATTTTTAATGATGTGCCTGTGTCTGTGTGTGGGTTTGTGCATGTGAACGTAGGGACCCTTACAGGCCAGAATAGGGAATTGGATCCCCTAGAGAAGAAGTTACAGGCAGTGGTGAGCTGCTGGCCATGGAATCTGGGAACTTAATTCTGGTCTTCCGTGAGAGCAGCAAGTGCTCTTAACCACTGAGCTATTTCTTCAGAATACCTCCAATTCTTCCTTTATGGTTATATGCTATCCTATGGAATGTGATTTGTTTGAAGACAGGTATACCACTACTTATCTTTGAATTTCTCCACTTCTCCCCTTCCCCAAATAAATGCTTAACATCACATTAAAAAAATACACTGACCGGTTTCTGTCACATTGGATCCATACTCTGTGGCTCTGTGCTGAGAAAGGACATAAACTGCATTTGGTCAGTTGGGTTTGCTTCAGTGGAGAAAAACCTAGTTACACAGCTTGTGAAGGCAATTCTTCAATGCCTCTCATTAAATCCTGCTCCATCATGGATACTCTGAGATAGGGGCATTAGCAACCACTCTTGGTCGTCTGGGCCCATCTATGAGGTCTTCTAATCACTCCCTGTCTCCACAGAGCATCTTGAGAAAGGTAGCAAAAGACACAAAACATGGATCCTAAGGATGTGAAGCCCTTGTGAATATGAAGGGAAGAGTTTTGTTGTATAAGGCAAAGCATTGAGCTTGAAATGAGTGGGTAAGAATGAACAAATCCAGGCATGATGTTGTTTTGGCCAGTGTTTTCTGAAGGGCTGCATGTTAGGGGTTTGGTTCCTAGCCTTTAGTGATAGTGGGAGGAGGTGGAACCTTTAGCAGATGAGACCTAATAGAAGGCAGTAAGGCTTTTGTGGGCAGACCCTTGAAGGGGCTGCGACCTCAGACTCTTATTCTCTCTCATTTTGTTTCCTTTGCCACATGCTTTCATCACAAAATAGGGTTAAGGTATAGCAGGAAGGAAAGGAAGGCTATGAATATAAAGAAGAGCTAGCAGGGCTGGAGAGATAGCTCAGCGGTTAAGAGCAGTAGCTCTTAACCAGAGGTCCCGAGTTCAAATCCCAGCAACCACATGGTGGCTCACAGACATCTGTAATGTAATTTCTGGTGTCTCTGAATAGAGTGACAGTGTACTCACGTACAATAAATAAATAAATAAATAAATAAATAAATAAATAAATCTGTGAAAAAAAAGAGGAGCAACTAGGAACAACTAGGAAAGAAAGGTTAAGCCATTCCAGCAGAGGAGCCCCAGTGCACAGGCTGTGAACCTCACTGCACTTAGAACATACCTATGCAGAAAGTGGCGTGAGGTAAACCAGACAGTACTTTGTGGCCTTTGACTTTGTGTGTAGGTAGCATCTGCAGGCGCATGGAAACCATCCAGAGCAATGGTGAGAGTTGGGAAGACAAAGTTAGAATCCAAGTGATGTGTATCAGGGAATGAGAGATGCGCAAGATTGTTCTGTGAACTGTCCCCTGTAGGTGCATCTTTAAGCATTTAATGACTAGCTTACAGCACTGTTTGGAGAGGTTGTGGAGCTTCAGACAAACAGTAGATGGAGCTCCTGGGCTCTTATAGAAGAACAGAAGAAAGGATTTCAGCCTGAAGGGGATAGGAACTCCACAGGAAGACCAACACAGTCAATTAACCTGGACCCTTGGAGGGTCTCAGGGACTGAACTACCAACAAAAAAGCATACATGGACTGGACCTAGGCCTCCCTGTTCATATGTAGCAGATGTGCAGCTTGGTCTTCATGTGGGTCCTGAACAACTGGAACGGGAGCTATCCTCAAAGCAGTTGGCTGTCTGTGGGATATGTTCTTCTAGCTGGGCTGTTTTGTCTGGCCTCAGTGGGAGAGGAAGCACCTAGCCTTTCAGAGACTTGATGTGCCAGGGTGGGGAGTGGATGCCCAGGGGACCCCTCCATCCTTCTAGAGGAGAAGAGAAGCAGGGAGGAGGGGGGATGACAGGTTGGGGGGGGGCTGTGATTGGGATGTAAAGTGAATAAATAAAGTACACTAAAATAACACACCATTGAATTCCTAGAAAAAGAAAAAACAAAAAAGTATCCAATAAGGTCTCTAAATATCCACTGCTGGATACTCGGTCTCCATTGTGGTGGGTTTGAAGTGCTTACAGCTTTAAAGAGTTAGACCTAGTGCAAGGTAATTTAGTTGTAGAAGGAATCACTGTTGGGAGAGATCAGTACTGTCATTAGAGAGCAGACCAGGTCTCATGGGACTGTCCTGACAGATGGGCTGTTCTAGAAGAGCCTGGTACCTCCTCTCTATGCCACTTTAGGACATGTTTCTTTATGTGGATGACATTTGCCATGAAGCCTTGACCAGAAGCTACACTGATGCAGGATGCAGGTGCAATGGCCATCAACTCTAGAACTGTCAGTGAAATAAATCTCTTTTCTTAATAAACAGAATTCAAAATTTTTGTTACAGTTATAACAACACTAAAAAAACAAACAAACAAACAAACAAACAACAACAACAACAACAACAAAAATCCTAAGACAGAAGGCTTTTTCCTAGCCTCCAATAATAGTAAAACTAATATGAAATAACGGTCTGGGACTACAGGTTCATGTGTGCTCTTCCTTAGTGGTGCTCCTAAAGCTTCCATGCTGCGAAGCCCAAAGAAATGATGAGCAGCAGGATTATAAAACATTAAGATAGCACCTGTGAATGCTCTCTCTCTCTCTCCCCTCCCCCCCCATGCGCATATGTGTGTGTGTCTTAGAATTTTACTGCTGTGAACAGACACATGACCAAGGCAACTCTTGTAAGGACAACGTTTAATTGGGACTGGCTTACAGGTTCAGAGATTCAGTCTATTATCATCAAGGTGGGAGCATGGCATAATGCTGGAGGAGCTGCGAGTTCTACATCTTCATCTGAAGGCCGCTAGAAGACTGTCTTCCAATGAAGCTGGGATGAGGGTCTTAAAGCTCATGCCCACAGTGACACACTTTCTCTAACAAGGCCACACCCACTCCAACAAGGCCACATCTCCTAATAGTGCCACTCACTGGGCCAGGCACATTCAAACCACTACAGTGGCTGTGTGTGTGCGTGTGTGCTTGTGACGCGTTGGCTCTCAGTACCAAGCTGAAAGAGCACAAGGTGCTAGTGACAAGAGGAACTGGGGAAGTTGCCTCCTGGCTTTGGGATTAGAATGAAGGAGAGGGAAGCTGTACTGTAGACCTCTGGGTGGTGATGGACCTGCTAGAGAGTAAAGAGTGAAGGCTAATGAGACAGCTCAGCAGCTAAAGGTGCCTGCTTCCTCTTCCCAAAGAAATTAATTAAAAGAAGAAGCAGAGAGCCCGTGGGAATGGCTGGAGAACCATTCAGAAGGATCCCTGAACTGGGCATAATAACAGGCTCGGGCGTGGGGACTGGGATGGCTATGATTCAAAGCTTGAAACTGACCTGTTGGCAAATATGACTCAGTTTTGACTTTGCTTGTGTTGAACAACTTTTATTCTTGAGGCTGACTCTTTCTTGCCGCTTCCCTTCTGAATGCTTGGGTGCACTGGATGAGAGACTGAGGGCAGACCTAAGCTCTGAGAGGGAATCCTGATCTCTGGTGGCCCTTGGTCATCACAGCAAGGACTCCTATTTTGAAAACAGAGTTTCCTTGAAGAATTTCTTTTATGTCAAATATCAGGTTATAGTTTTAGGACGCCCCCCCCCCCCCCACCCCGGTCTCTAACAGCGATGTGTCTTTTCCTAGGGCCACTGTTCTTTTTGCTTAATTTATTGCAGAATGCTTCTGCTCATAGCATTGCCTGGTACGGGAAGAGCCTTGTCCTCATTGTCTTAAAGGCAATATGAAATTGGAAATGTGGAGTTGGGTGGTTCAAGGGCATTGTTACTCTGAGGCATATTTTTCCCAACAGGGGAGAGCTGAAGGGGCTGAAGTTCAAAAGACCTTCAGAGTGTTTGAGGTGAGTAACAGGACAGTCCCTCCCACATATCAAAGTCTGCAGACGCTCATCTCCTTGCATAAGATAGTGGTGTTTGCATGTAACCTCCCTCCATCCTTCCATTGTGCTGAAACTCATCTGTAATACTTACAGTATCTCACAGAATGTGACCCTGTGCAAACATCTGCACTGCCGCATTGTTTTAGGGAAGACTGACAGGGGAGAAGGCTGTATGTGTCCTTCTCTACTGACACCTATCAGAGACTACGCCATTCTTTATTTATTTATGTTTTACTCTCACAGTTTTCTATTTCATGGATTAAGAGGGAAGAGGCTTAGAAATATTTCTCAGGGAGCAGCGAATAAGGAAAGCCAGGATTGAAATCCAAATTTGTGCAGTCACAAATTTCTATTATTCATGTACAATTACCACAAATTTATAATCGTGTAAAATATACTATTTTTGTTGGAATCAATCAATCAATTAATTAATTTATTTATTTATAAAATTTATTTTCTTTAATCTCTTTTTTACAGTCTGGTCATTATCCCCCTTCTGGTCTACCTTCTGACAGTTCTTCATTGCATTCCTCCCACCCCACCAGACCTCCCTACTTCCTGGGGGACTCAACATATTACATTTTAAAAAAGTGTTTTTTTTGGTACAGATAGAATCATGTCATTTTCCACTTCCCTTTCTTCCTCCAGACCCACTCTTCCTTGAACCCCTTCCATATACCTCCACTCTTAAATGATAGTATTTTTCTTTATTATTGCCACATACATGTATATGCACATGTATGTGTTTGCATACACATACACACACACACACATGCACTCACAACCTGCTGAGTCCATTTTTGTTGTTGTTGTGCATATGGTTTCAGGGCTGACTGCTCTGCATTAGGCAAACAATAAGGGGCTCATCTCTGGTAGAGGCTTTTACATTCTCCCAGAAGTCAATGGATGCCTGTAGTTCTTTGTTTAGGGGTAGGACCTGAGGAAATTACCCCTTCCATGTTAATATATCCATTGATATTGTCTTGGCTTGTTCATGAAGACATTTCTAGGAGACTGTTTCCCAGCAGACTTCCTGTTGTTCTGCTCTTACAATCTTTCTGCTCCTCTCTCATGATGTTCCCCGAGCTACAGATGCAGACGCTGTACTCCAGATGTGTCCACCGGGCATGGGCTTCCCATGATCTGCTGATCTCTACATTGTTTCCAGATGTAGTTTTCTGTGACTCTTCTTTTGAGTTAAGGAGAGATTTTCTTGATAAGGGAATTTTCTCCCTCAGGAAATGTTCCTTGCACAGGCTAGCTACATTCTTGATCCTCAACTTTGATTAAATCCAGAGATGTGGAACCTAAACACACGAGGGGCTGATTATACTCTCTCTCTCTCTCTCTCTCTCTCTCTCTCTCTCTCTCTCTCTCTCCCCCCATCTCTTCCCTTCCCTCCCTTTCTGTTTATGTGTGTGTGTATGTTTGTGTGTGTGTGCCTAAGCATGCACCTGTGTGCCTATGTATACATGCAGAATCCAGAAGAGGGTATCAACTGTCCCCTCTGTGACTTGTTCTTTTAATCCCTTAGGGTAGGATCCCTCCCTGAACCCAGGACTCAGGCTCCAGGGATCCTCCTGTCTCAGTCTCCTTGGATCTGGGGTTACTGTTTTCCATGTGGGTTCTGGGACGTGAACTCATGTCCTCATGATTGCACAGGGCTTGGAGCCTGTGATCCATCTCTCCAGCCCCCTGCCTCCACTTTTAATAAGTACAAGAAAGAAATTTCTTCCAAAACTTTATTATTACAGTGATATTGTTACAATTTTTTTTTAAAACAGAGTAGGGAGCTAAATTATCCAATTTTTTGAATCTTCAATAATTTAAAAAGTTATTAAACATAAAACTAAGTTTGGTTTTCACCCCATTCAGAGGAGAGAACCTTAAATAAACAAATAGTAAAGCTGAAATTTCCATTAATATTTAATCTTACTTAGGACTTCCCTAGGTAGATCTGAAAATCATGTTCTTAATACTTCAAATACTGAAGAAAAATAAATAGATTCATAAATAGCTCATATAAATATAGGCTTTACCTTTTAAATAATAAAATTTCTGAGTCTTGAATTTTGTCTTCTTCAGAAAGAAACATAATAATAATGTAGATACTTCATTAAAATAAGTTACGCTTCAAAGCTATCTTGGGATATTGTAAATACACAAATAATTTAAAGTCCACAGAAAAACAAACACGAAGCAGTTTGGGACCCCTTTACACCTTCTTTTCATTGTGGAGGGCAGACAATTCTGAATCTGCCTCTGAATCCACATTCCTTGCTGAAAATCAATAGCACGAACTGTTTTAAAAATGCAAGTAAGTTTGCTGAGAAACGTGGGGGTTTCTTAGGGGTCAGCCGCGGGTCTCTGTTTAGGCTGCCTGGCGGACAATCGAGGCCACGCAGGTGCAGCCCACACCCACCAGCATCTTCTCGACCCTGAAAGTGAAGGGGCAGCTCTCAGGCTCCCTCTTCAGGACCAGGATCTCTTGCTGGATGAGAACAGAATTCATGTGGTGGTCCAGCTTTCCCTCCGCATTGACACAGCGCTGGTGGCGGCACTGAGCTTCCCAGATCACAGAGGGATATCTATCAGGGTCTTCATTGCGGCTGCAGGGGAGACAAAAGCCAGGAGGAAATGAAGTCCTGCTTAAGTGGAAGGAAAAGCAGGAACGGGGGAGGGAGGAAGAACGCACTGTGACACACATGTGCACTGCAAAGCTCTGCATGTTAGTTGCTAACTTTGGCTTGTCTGAAAATTTAGATTCTCCCCTTTCTATCTTTTCCTCCCGGATTCCTCATTTTCTCCCTCCTCCTCTTTCGCAGCAATAAGGATCAAAGCCAGTGTCTTCCACATGATGGACACCCATTCCATCATGGAACTGGACCTGAAGCTTCACAAACTTGAATTTTAAAGTTTAGGAAATGATTTAGAAGAATGCTTTTTGAAAGATAAACAGAATAAGCTAAAGACCATAGTGAGGTGAGGATTGAAACTTAACATCAAGTAGATAACATAAAAAAAAAAAAGATAAATTTTAAGGGTACATTTGATTGACAGGAGACAACAAAGGGACAGATGACCAAGGAGTAAAATGGCTGTTCATCTGATTTGGTGACATTGGTCTTTGAAAGAAGGAATATCAGAATTATATCTGAGAACACTTCCTGGGACGGAAGTTATATGAAAAGCTAGAAGCAACAACAAAAGTCCCTTTATAATCTCTTTCTTGTCCCTTTACAATATCTGAATAAATAGTTCACTTAGATTTTTGAATTGATTGATTGAATTATCCTTGGTTTTGGAAAAAGGAGAAAAATCCTATAGACAGGTGGCTCCACAGGTTCCTTGCCATTGAAATTTATTCATATAACCTCAAATGATCAAAGTACTGAGCCCTTTATGGGGTCTAAATAGTGTATGCCAGAGACAGGTCAAGTAAAAAAGGGCTTGGGATGGAGGTCAAGTCTATCCAACTCACAAAGGAGAAAACATATCCAGCAGGATGCTTCCTCTACCAGCCATTCAAATTTTGTTTTCCTATGTCTTCTTCAGGTCAGACACAAAAATACCTAGTTAGTTATTAATTATTTTTCATCAAGTCTCTTTAATTGTAGGTCTGGTTGAAACATAAACATCCTGATTTCCAAAAAAGTCAGCATTCAACTTGAGCTCTCATGCTAGAATCATGGTTATCAATAATTTGGGTTGATCTCTCTCATTATTGACCACTATAACAGGTTAGGGGGAAGTATTCCCTGCTCTATCCAAGAACTCTGTAGAGGAAACTTTGCTTAACACAATGGACCTTCTAGGTCTCTGAGGATACTGAGAGGAAAAAAGTGAAAAATCATGTTTAGGGTATACATGGTGCATCAGAGAATGGAAGGACACAGATTATTTTGTCTGGAGTTCTTACGTACTGGAGAGTCCAGGGTGACGTGGAACGGTTGAGGTAGTCTGAGGGCCTTCTGGAGCTCACTTTTGCGCCAAGGGAGTTAAAGACTTTGAGGTTGACCTTCACATTCTGGAGGAAGTCCTTGGCCTCAGTGTTTGGACACGCTGAGCTTTGAGGGATGATCGCTGCTGCCTTCACTGTAGCCGCCAGGCTCAGCAGCAGCAACAGCATCAGAGACTAGAAGGGAAAGATAAGGTGATGGGGGATTGGATTAGTATCTGCTTTTCTTTCTGACAAACTCATTGTGATGAGTATATAACTAACTGTAGGAAACATATGATATTTTGGAAAGATCTCTCCTAATATGTAAGTAATTCTGAATTTAAAAACTTTAAGATGGCCAAAATCATGCTAAAAAATGTAGAATTTATTTTATTTTTAACCAGTTTCTTACATTCTTTTTGTGACTGAGGACAATCATGTGATGTCTTAGACAGCAGTGGTCCTAATAAAAATGTCAGCTTCTGCCATCTCCTCAGCCTGTTAGCTCATGAGTCAGTGGGCTGCTGAATGACCCCGATTTTCTTGTCCTTATGCACTAGTGTTCTTAGTCACTCCTTCTGTAAACCTCGTGCACAGTCAAACATGTACCTTGGAGGAGAGGACTGCAGAAAACCTACCCGTTGTTTGTCGGCACTCATGTTAGAATTAGAAACAGTGTTTGTACACCAGCTATCCTCCAGATAGAAACTGAACCTCCCTCATGTTTTCTTAGGTATATATTATCCGGTTCTAAATTTAGCATGCATTGATTCTATCATGAGAATACGAGTGCAGAGCATATTTTTTAGGTTAAGTATTTAAAATATATAAAGCTTTATTCATAAGGAGACTTATACATGTATCTAATAGTTTGGATATCCTAAGACTTTGGGATAAAGCAATGGATGAAAACTTGCTTCTAAAGCTTTCAAATCTGCAAGAACAGTAGCCCACTTCATTCTGGATTAAAGAGCACTGACATGAGAGAATGACGTCAAATCCCTTGCACTCAGAAGAATAGATTTTGACAGTCTTTCTCATTGCATAGCGTCATGTGACATTTCTTAGTGGGTTAGTTTCATCACAGCAACCCTTCAGTTTTAACCGTATCTTTCTGACTGATGCCTATCAGTTCTTGAAAATGCTGTACAATGATTTCGACATCTACCAAAGGTTTCATTTCCAGTTCTACATGTACAGATTCATGGACCCCAACAGCTGGAATAGAGCATTTCATATCACGTGCAATAACGCAACCTGGTCACAATCAACAAGCGCCTTGTACATTAGTGCAGGACTCACCACAGATGAAGCTCTCCCTGGACTCATGTTTGCGCGTCCTGATCAGCTGGTGCTGGGTGCACTTGTGCCTCGTGTGAGGTGGATGAAGAGTAGTGCTCCTTTCTCTCTTTTTATACGGTTTTACTACCTCTGTGGTCACTTACGTCAAGAGTGGGTTGGGGGGTGACACCATTTGAGTAAAGATTCCATCCTCAAATGAGGTCAGCACAGAACCACCCCTTTATGACGGGCAACATCTGTCTCGAAGGTAGATGGGAAGGGCAGAAGTTCACTATGCAAAGAAGCATGACTTCTTGGGAGCTGAACAGAGATGCTTTGCTGTGATTCAGTATCATGTGTGTATGGACATATCTGAAGCTGCTGCAGAGCTGGGCTCCATAGTAATGGTTTGTGAGTCTCTTGACAGTCTCCTAGTGACACACACTTTGAATTTTGACTTGATCTTTCTCACTTTTCTACCAAATTCCCTGGCTAGAGAGCATCCCTTGCCCAAAGAAACCCACTCAATGTCTTAGTATGTAAACAGACATACAAAATAAATAATTTAACACCAACGGAACACGTTCTATTTAACTGAGTACCGCAACTGTTTTTCCTTGAATGTCTATTCTCTGCAAGAAACAATCACAAAGGCTAGTTAGTTATTAAGGAGTAGCGAGAGACATGAGGTTTACTAGTGAAGTCATTACGGTTGCATGTTATCAAGAAACCTGTTAATATTTGCTGTTTTGAGGTTCGGTATCAAGCCTTTCTTTTAAGGAGGAAGGAAATGAAGTGAAAGAATAAGGGACTGATTGGATAAATCGAAGAAAGAATTAGAAATCAAGATGAAGGCTGAAAGACAGTGGAGACACTGAGGCACTGCCGGGTGGAGACTACTAACAGGAGGAGATGAGGGATGAGAAGGGAAGATGGAAACAGCTCTCTCATGTTCTCTCCTCTCCATGAGATGACCTTTGCCTTTATGTCTTTGAGAAGTCTTTTTCTTCAGGAATAGCAGATATGAGGACAAGATGGTGAATATGGGGGTCATTAGGTCCCAGCTCTTCAGCTTTTGTCTGACATGCAGCATGAGGTGGACCGATAGCTCCTGTTCAATAGATGGCATGTCTGGTAGGATTGCTGGATTCTGTTCATGATCACCGTGTTCTCAGAAGTTGCAGCACCTCACACCTTGCTCTTCTTTCTAGGTCTTTTGCTGGCTGGTAACTCTGACTTTCACCTGTTTGGATCATGTTTGCTTTTCTGACACTTCTTGGGATACCCTTGGGATAATACCCTTGGCATTATCCCTGGGATAATGCTCACACACACCTCTGATTGCCAGGTCTTTTCCCATTCTCTAGCTTCCTGAATGAGAAGCATGAACTCCTTGAATTAGTATTGCAGTTTGAATTAACATCCCTTCTAGCCTCCATGTTACTATGCTCCATGTTAGGGTTCACCAGGTCCTGGCTTTCTACGTGTCATCCTTCTACAAATTACATACCTTCTGTTAAAATACAGCCTAGGCAATGTCCTCTTTCACCCTGTTTATCAGCACACTTGTAGGATCCTATTCAAATAGTTATTCTATCGGGGAATAACATCACTGGAATAAACATACCACAACATTGGCTTCTTTATGGGCTAATGTGTTACTCATTTTCTTAAATTTTGTTGTACATAATATAACTTTTTATACAACATAGGTCTTCATGGATTACTTTTTAAAAAATATTTATTTATTTAATATATGTGAATACACTGATGCTATCTTCAGACACACCAGAAGAAGGTATCAGATCCCATTACAAATGGTTGTGAGCCACCATGTGGTTTCTGGGAATTGAACTCAAGACCTCTGGAAGAGCAGTCAGTACTCTTAACTGCTGAGCCATCTCTCCAGCTCCATGGATTACTTTAGACTCATTTGTCTCTTTGGTATGTGGCTGTCTGTTTCTCTTGACCTGTATATTGTTTGCTTACTGATTTACTTTCTATATTGTAAGTTACTTGAACACCTGTAGCTATTTTGTTAATCTTTGTACCAACTGCATAGGGTTTAGAAAATAACAGCTGAACTTTTGTTGTTGTTGTTGTTATTGATTGGCAATATGAAACATTATGTCAGAAATTCATGACCTTGTTTCTTTTTAGAACTCAGCTGCAGTCTAAGACATTCCTGGGTTGTCTTATCCCTTGGCTCTAAATCCTTATGCCTTTGAAAAGTGTATGACTATGTTGTAGCCTATGCTGAACTCCAAGGAATAAACACTCCTTGTTGCTATCTGGCAGGAGAGGAAGAGGTTTCCTGCCAAATCTGTCAACTGATGATGAAGAGGAAGATCTAATAATCTCCCCAGTCCACTGTCCCACAGTCGTAAAACTCAGCCTATGTATGGGCCTTTGAGAGGTGACAATCTTTGTCTAAAAATAAAGGGAAGGGGGAGAGACAAGATCAGTTTTCACAACAGTGTGAAGATTTAGACATGGAGCTGGCTGTGCCTGGCTTTGAGAAGAACGGATTTCCCAGCCATAGAGACTCCCTCCATCTGAAAGCCTTGTCCTTGGAGGAGCAATTGGGAACACAGGGGCTGTGCACAGAAGGTCAGGTTTCTTTTGTGCTTGCTGTTATTCAGGATTGGCTCTTAGCCTTCAGAGGCAGAAGGAAGGCCATAGTGAGACCTGGTGTGCTGAGGGTACCAAGAGATTGGCATCTTCACTTTCGTTGTGCCTTTGCCTTTCTGAGACCTACTTCATCTTTTTTGTAGACATGCTCTTCTGTTTTATAAAATGAGGTTTTGTCTCACCTGTTCATTGTGGTTGACTTTTTGCAGAAGGAAAATAGCAATGAATAAACAAAAGCAGTAGGTTAGGAATGATGATTTTGCTCAGGAGTGGCCTTCAAGTGTATCCATCTTGCTTCTCTGCAGATTCAAAACAGCAGCTACAAGACTGGGCAGCTACAGTTTAAGGACCAGGGCTGTGTGTGGGAGGGTATGAAACAGGAGGATGCTTGTAGTCAAGTGATGTTTTAAGGGAAAAGATACTTTGGGGCTTCTTGAAATCATTAGGCCATTATACAGTATTATTTTCTACCTATAAGAGAGGATAACACCAAAAATAAGGGAAAATTCTTACTTTTGTAAACAGGATAAAATATCTTTTGTCTCAGTGTGGTGGAAAATTAAGACGTTACTAAAAACATAAAAATCAGTTTTGTTTTCTGCTCAGATGGCAGGGCTACCATTGAGAATCTATTATTTCACTAATTTGTATTCTATGGCCCTTTTCAGGAAAAAGCAATAACAGCAGTGGTCTGTAAAAAGGAGGGATTTCACAGTTTAAAGTGGTTAACATGCATCCTAATTTAAAGAAGACAATGGCTGTTTGAACAGGTAGGTGCCATTTAGTTTAATGCATTGTACAGTATTGCATAAGGCTCCTTCTCCATTGGTTTTGTTTAATAGAGAACAGTTCTAGAGAAAGTGTCCTTAGGTCCTAAATGTAGGAGCTACTGTATGAAGATGCCCAACCTGGACTGGAAAAAAATCCCAAATTGACACTTAAAGGAAAGATTTGTTGTTAAGGTAGGAGGGTATTTGCAATAATGACCACATGGGAGGCCTTATGGAATTGGTAAAGCTAGGATCTTATCCAGATCTACATTTTAACTCAGTCTTACCTATAATTTGTGCTTCTGAGGACCACTCTGAACAATTCTATGATGGGAAGTCCCAGTAATGAGTACTAGGTTTTTCTGGAATTTGTGGTGGAAGGGAGTGCCTTCCTCATGTGATATGGCAAATTGGTCTCCATTAGTAAAGTGACTACTTTTAATTGGGTTGGCTGGTGCTTGGGCTGAGTGTTTTAATGTTAGCACGTGGATGCATATGTATCAGAAGATGGCCTAGTTGGCCATCAGTGGAAAGAGAGGCCCATTGGTCTTGCAAACTTTATATGCCTCAGTACAGGGGAACGCCAGGGCCAAGAAGTGGGAGTGGGTGGGTAGGGGGGTGGCGGGGGCAGGGCATGGGGGACTTTTGGGATAGCATTGGAAATGTAAATGAGGAAAATACCTAATTAAAAAAAATAAGTATTAAAAAAAGAAGTGTATGTACACACACATGTGTGTATGCGCGCGCGCATGCGTGTGTGTGTGTGTGTGTGTGTGTGTGTGTGTGTGTGTGTGCATGTGTGTGTATGTGTGTGTAGGGGCCAGACTTGTGCATTGAGAGCCTTCCTAGATGGCTCCCCAATTTTTCTTTTGAGACTGAGAAACTGGTAATTAAAGATTGGCTAGATTGGTTGGCCAGGGAGCTCCAGAGATCTGTGCCCCCTGCCTCTGTTCCCTTATTTCTTCTAGCTAGGGTCATAAAGACTCGGTTTTGTATAGATACTATAGCCTGAAACTCAGGTATGAATACTTGCGTGGCAGGTATCTCTCCAGCCCCAGAATCCCGTTCTAATGTGACTCTGTCTTATTTCCACGATTAGTTTTTCATCACTCTGGATAGTATTCTCCCCTGATAGAGACCAGCTGTGAGAGGCGCTTCCGCTTCTTTTCTTCTCCTATTGGTCTTGACAGCCACCCTTCTGAATTTTGATCTGATTATTTTTATTCAATCCAATCAGGTCATATGTGACTGTACAACTCTAAGAAGCAAACCTAACACATGTGGCTGAAGATCATTAATGATCCATTACATTGTCCATGTGAAATCAGCTCCATTGGCAAGATCAAAAGAGTACCATCACTTTGGCAATGGTGTCTTTTCTTTGCATATCCTCTTTGCCAGTCCCAAAGCCCTGAGAATAATACCTGGAAGCTGAGTACGAGAAGGAAGATGTGACGTGTGATGTCATCTCAAAATGACCACAGTCTATCAGTGTTTTCCCAGTCTCTACCTGAAAATCGAGTCAAGCAGATTCTCTTAGCTTGTCAGTTTCTCCTCTGAGTAATGAGTATGAACCTCATGGAAACTAAGGCTACTTTCTAGGTGGGTTCCTCACTGGTCTTTTACTGAAAAATTGATTTAAAGTGGGTCAGAAAACTTTCCATTTTTTTTTCCAACCAAGTACATTTAGAATCAAGTACCTATGTGTTAGGAGGCGCATGCAAATTCTTTGACTGATGGCCCCCACTTGGGTAATGCTGACTTCATCTGATACCCTTAGAATCAAGGTCAGCAACTGACTGGGTTTCAAGTCTAAACGGATGTCACTGAAAAGTATCGTCTAAAATTAAATAAGTAAACCAAACCACACGCTGTGGTTGGGTTATCTTTATTTTCTTTTCAGCAAAATTGCAGTTAGCATGGCTTAGACAACCACAGACTGCATTTTAAAAAGGAAGATACAGCACATGAACTTGGAAAATGTTGCTAATTGGTATGCTGCTCTTTAAATGATATCAAGGCTGCTATGATGAAGGATCAGGTTCAAGAACTGGAAAGATGCTAAAATCAAGATCTTGTGAGTTTGTATTTCTGTGTTTCATAATCTTTCGGAAGATTTAAAATGCTATAAAAAAAACAAAAAAAAAATCAAGCAATAAAAATGTTGAATGTAGAAAGAGAATCAAAAGTTTAAATCTGGGATGAAATCCAAACGCACAGTCCACAAGGGCAATGTATCTATATGTCTTTGAGCTTCCAGGAATCCCAAGAGAAGATAAATCACTCAGTTATGTTAACAGAAAGGAAGACCTTAACAGAACCTTAAAAAACATCTCTGTTATTTTCCCTAGCAGTGGTTTTGGAGTACAAAATGTGTCAACTAAAAAAGACCCTGGATATTGCACCAGTTAACACAGTTTTTGGCTTCAGACACTCCTAAGATTGGATCCTGGTTCCATCTTAGCAGCTATGATCTGATGAGGATACCAGCTCGCTTATAAGTCCGTTTCTCTACCTATAAAGTGAGGTTGATGGCAGAGCTCATACAATGGGCCCATAGTTGCAAGAAATAAGCTCATCTCTGTGCTCTGACATAGATTCAGTGTTCAACGGGTGTGAATAAGCTATTAATGTTTATAGTTACATCATGCATAAAGAAATCTGTCAAAGGACTCTTTGAGGAAGGATGATCTGCTGGTCTGAGGAATACTAGATGTTTGTTATTATAAATGAGTGCTCCCCAGGGAATTTGAGGCTTCCATATGGCCCAGATGAGGTAGACTTTCATTGAATAATTGTTTTTTTGTTTTTTAAAGAGGCTATTTCAGGTGACGCATGATGCTGTGTTTTGGGGCTACAGCAGGCCATAGCGACAAGCCTAAGGCTGGCTTTGGAAGAGTAAATATTCAGGGTAATATAGGCCCCTTATTCTATTTTGTGCTCACTATACTGTTTGCTGATCAACTAATTAAACAGACTTTGTGTAGATGACCTGGAAAACAAGGCTCTGGAGAGCAGACATAAGCATTTTTAGCGATGGACAGGGACAGTCCCTGCTCAAAATGATGAAACTCTTCTTTTGGCTTACATATTGTTGCATTGAAGAAAAATAGAAGTCACAGTTTACTGGTGTTTAACTTAACCCAGAAGTCAGTTCTGCATGCATCTGTATTTTATGTATGCATGTATGTATGTATGTATGTATGTATGTATCTATCTATCTATCTATCTATCTATCTATCTATCTATCTATCTATCTAAAGACTGACATATTCAGGGAGCTATGGCTATAGGCTGTCTCCTTATATATGTTCTATGGTTTATCTATGTCCCACTCATACACCCACAAACATATATTCACATTGATACAATTTGTAAATGAAATGTCCTTAATGAGCTCAAGTCATGTACTCCAGCTGGTCATGCTACCTGAGAAGTACCCGAGACTTTAAGCATTCCAAGGGGTGACTTTGGGGGTGTCTGTCGTGTCCCAGGTCCCACTCATTTTCTCACTCACCCTGCTTCCTGTTCATCATGCAGCAAGAAAGTAATCTGCCCCATTCTCCCACTGCCATGGTGTCTCCCATAAGTCCAAGAATCACTATAAGAACTCTATGAAACTAGGAGGCAAAATAAGCCTCACTCCAAGAGAGAGAGAGAGAGAGAGAGAGAGAGAGAGAGAGAGAGAGAGAGAGGCAGAGAGAGAGAGAGAGAGAGAGAGAGAGAGAGAGAGAGAAGAGGAGAGGAGAGGAGAGGAGAGGAGAGGAGAGGAGAGGAGAGGAGAGGAGAGGAGAGGAGAGGAGGAGGAGTAGGGGAGGGGAGGGGAGGGGAGGGGGAGGAGAGGAGAGGAGAGGGGGAGATTACTCATCCATAATTAAAATTATTTGAAAAAAGCTTTCGGGGTGTACCATTTGTTGGAATCATTTTAAGTGTTAAGAAGCAGCTTTAATTCTTTTTTCTCTTCTTACAATATGTCTTTCTCTGTTGTCTCTCTTTCTTTGTTAGAGTGTGTCTGTGTGTCTGTCTGTCTACTTAACATTTAGAGGAAAGGATGGACAGTAGATCAGTTAACCAATTATTTACTGATTAATACCTTTACCTTATGCCATCATCCCACAGCAGAAACAATATTAATATCTGGGTATAACATAGAATGATTGCCATTTTACCTTTGCGTAGTGACTCTGTTTGGTTGTATAATACTATTGTGAAGACTGAAGTGTAAAGAAAGAGAAAGAACATTTTTGGTTGTAGAAATAGAACAGATTTTGTAATTTTTAACACTGGAAAATTGTGATTAATTTAGGTCTAGGGAGATGGCTCAGTGGGTGAAGTGCTTGCTGTGAATGTGTGAGGACACATGTGTAGATACCCAGCACTCCCTTAGAAGTTGAGTGTGGTGTTGCATGCGTCCTCCCTGCATGGAGGATGGACAGTACAGGCAGAAAGACCTGGAAGCTTGCTGGCCAGCCATTCTAGCCAAAATGTTAAGCTCCAAGTTCATTGAGAGACCCTGTCTGAAAATGTGAGGGGACATCAACTGAGGAATACACCTGAACTGTCTCTCTCTTTCTGAGGGCCTTCAGGACAAGGTCACATAGTCCCCCACACACACATAGCCATGGGAAGACACATACATTTGAACACGCAAACACAGGCACACACACACACACACACACACACACACACACACACACACACACAGACATGGAAACAGACATACAGACATGGAAGCAGACACACACAGACACATATAGACACAGAAAGTCACACATACACACATGGGCACACAGACACAGACACACAGACACACTCACACAGAGACATGGAAAGACATACAGACATGGAAACAGGCACACACAGACACACATAGACATGGAAAGACACACACACACACACACAGACATGGAAACAGACAAATATACACAGACATGGAAAGGCACACAGACGTGGACATAAAGACACAGACATGGAAACAGACATACACAGACACACAAACATATACATACACACATGCATGGGCACACATATGGACACCCAGACACAGATAGACACACACAGACATACAAATACACACACAGACATGGATATGCAGACATATACACACACACATGAACATACACAGGGACACGTAGATACCTGGATACACAGACGTAGACACATAGACACACACAGACACAGAACCACACAGACACAGACACATGGATACCATACACAGAAGACACACATAGAAACAGATACACATAGAAACAGACACACATAAACAGAGACTCTCTCTCACACATACACAGAGCACACACAGACACACACAAATACACACAGATACATACAGGCATACAAACACACAGACTACACACGCAGAAAGACACAAGTACAGTCACAGACACATATAGACATATACAGACACACACACACACAGACACAGACACATAAAGACACAGACACACATAGAAACTGACACACATATACACAGACACAGACATACCTACAGACACAGACACACACAGGGACACACACCAACACACACAGATACACAGACACACACATAGAGACACAAACATAGACACACAGAAATACAGACACATAGACATATAGACAAACAGCATAGACACAGACATACATATGGAGACACAGACACAGTTACAGCACACAGACAGACTCACACAGGCACACACACACACACACACACAAACAAACACACAGACTCATACACACAGCACACATAGATTAACAGAAACACAGAGACACCCACACAGACACATACCCAGACACACAAACATATAGACTCAGACAGAGACATACACACACAAACAAACAGACACACAGACAAACACACACACAAATATCATGCACACAACACACACAAATACCATACACACACCATATGTACACACCACACACATACAGAAAGAAAACCATAATTACTTCAAATAATGGTTTGACCTTAGAAGTGTTGTTTCAACTAAAACAAAAACAAAACACAAAACAAAACAAAACAAAACAAAACAAAACAAACAAACAAAACCCAACTTAGTGGCAAGGCTGTCTGAAAATGAGTTAAGAGAACATTTGTAGTTAAAGTAACAAGAAATGGTTTGTTCAGTATTTTAATATGTCTAGCAGACAGATTATACAATGAAAGATTTCTTTTAGCCTTCTAAAGGTACTACTGTCTGACTTGTACTTTTCCATGGTAGAGAAGTGAGGAAATATTTTGGTTTAAGATTCATCCCTGGGACAGGGGGCATAGCTTACTTAGACCAGCACTTGCCTGGCAAGCATGAAGATCTGAGTGGGATATCCAGCTTCCACATACGAAGCTGGGAAAAATGGTATGTGCTTGTAATCCCAGTGCTGAATATGTGAGATGAGAGGATGTATGGGGCTTTCTGTGTGACCAGACCAGCAAGTGACCCCACTTCCGAAAACAAAGTCAACAGGAGTTCCCCCCACCCCCCAGGAACAACACTATGGCTGACCTCTGGCCTCTACAGACACATGTACAAATGCACTCACACCAGCATCCCTGGACCCCTGCATCCCCCCCTCGCCCCCCTCCTAGAAGATACTTTCTTACCAATTTTGCTTGGTGAGACTAGAAATTGTACTAATGTCAATACTTTTCTCTGAAACTACTTGTCCCTGCCTTATTATTTGTATGATAACATTTACAGGAATTTTACTCTCAAAAAGTAAAGACTTATTTAGAGAAAAGTTTACTAGTTATTAGTTGCTGGTAAAATAGTTTTAACAAACCACTCTCCATCCTGCTTTGCGTGGCTATTTAGTAAAACAGGATGCATATGTTTTGCATTAAGGACCCTGTGTATATGATGAAAAAATGATGCTTTCTAGTTTGGTTCAAATCAAAGAGTAATTAAGTGGGTCTAGGAATAGACTCAGTGGTTAAGAACAACTGGCTGCTTTTGTAGAGGGCTCTGAATCTATTGGTTCCCAACCATCTGTAATTCCTCTGAGGGCACCAGGCATGCAATGCACAGAAACACATACAGCAAAACATTCATACATTTAAAATAACTCACTCTGTAGACCAGGGTGGCTTCAAACTCAGAAGAACTTGTCTGCCTCTGCTTCCCAAGGGCTGGGATTAAAGGCGTGCACCACCACTACCTGCCGGAGGATCCCGCAATACCTCTCCTGGGCATATATTCAGAAGATGTTCCAACCGGTAAGAAGGACACATGCTCCACTATGTTCATAGCAGCCTTATTTATAATAGCCAGAAGCTGGAAAGAACCCAGATGCCTCTCAACAGAGGAATGGATACAGAATATATGGTACATTTACACAGTGGAGTACTACTCAGCTATTAAAAAGAATGAATTTATGAAATTCCTAGGCAAATGGATGGACCTGGAGTGCATCATCCTGAGTGAGGTAACCCAATCACAAAGAAACTCACACAATATGTACTCACTGATAAGTGGATATTAGCCCAGAAACTTAGGATACCCAAGATATAAGATACAGTTTGCTAAATGCATGAAACTCAAGAAGAACGAAGACCAAAGTGTGGACACTTTGCCTCTTCTTAGAATTGGGAACAAAACACCTATGGAAGGAGTTACAGAGACAAAGTTTGGAGTTGTGACGAAAGGATGGACTACCTAGAGACTGCCATATCCGGGGATCCATCCTATAATCAGCTTCCAAATGCTGATACCATTGCATACACTAGCAAGATGTTGCTGAAAGGACCCAGATATGGCTGTCTCTTGTGAGACTATGCCGGGGCCTAGCAAACACAGAAGTGGATGCTCACAGTCAGCTATTGAATGAATCACAGGACCCCCAATGGAGGAGCTAGAGAAAGTACCCAAGGAGTTAAAGGGATCTGCAACCCTATAGGTGGAACAACAATATGTACTAACCAGTACCCCTCTAGAGCTCGTGTCTCTAGTTGCATATGAATCAGAAGATGGCCTAGTCGGCCATCAGTGGAAAGAGAGGCCCATTGGTCATGCAAACTTTATATGCCTCAGTACAGGGGAACGCCAGGGCCAAGAAGTGGGAGTGGGTGGGTGGGGGAGTGGGGGGGAGGGTGTGTGGGACTTTTGGGATAGCATTGGAAATGTAAATGAAATAAATACCCAATTAAAAAAAATAAATGAAAAGATTAGAAACAAGGAACCAATTGTTAATTTTCATTAAACTAGAAAGAGTGCCTGCTCTTTATGTGCTATAAGGGCTTGGTAAATGCCTGCAATTGAATTCTTTCTTACAGAAGAAAACCATGACCATCCCAGCTGCTATGAACAGAGTTTTATATCCAGTAGTTAACGTTAGGAAATTACTGCCTTGGCATGACCAGTAGTTGGTTTTGATGCTTGTGAGAGTTTGCTGGTATATGCTTTGGTGGACACTTCTGCTTCCCCTCCCTCCATGGGGAGCCACGGGCTGAGTCTATGTTGAGCTTGCCTTCCTTTTCAAGGCTCTTCTTGCTTTCTGCATCCTTTGGCTGTGCCTTTGTCAACTTCTAAAGCTCTTCCTCTCTTTCTTTGACAAGTCTCTCTCTCTCTCTCTCTCTCCCTCTCCCTCTCCCTCTCCCTCTCCCTCTCTCTCCCCCTCCCCCTCTCCCTCTCCCTCTCCCCTCTCCTCCCCTCCTCCCCTCCTCCCCTCCTCCCCTCCTCCCCTCCTCCCCTCCTCCCCTCCTCCCCTCCTCCCCTCCTTCCCTCCTCCCCTCTCCCTCTCCCTCTCCCTCTCCCTCTCCCTCTCTCTTTCATAAAGGGCTTAAGGTCCTGTCTTGACTTGAAGATGTTTTTCCAAGAAAAAGGATTGGACAAAATCAAACTTAAGTTTGAGAATAATTTTGGATAGTACTATATGCTGGCTGAGGATTAGATTGGCTCCCATCTTTTCCTGAGGAAATAGAATCTTTTTGTCATGCATTTTTAGCAATGGAAAAAATGGATCCGGCTTTTGAATATTAGACTAGTATTGGTTTAAGAAAGCTTTATGAACCGAATTCCACAATTAAGATGAAAATGGGTGAAGAGAAACAAATTTTGAGAACTTTGAGACATGTATTTTTAATATGCACCTAGAAATTTGCATATATATCCCAATTTTTATTTAATTTCCTGTCAATGCATTTAATATTCATTATATATTAATGAATTCACTGGTAAAAATTTATCTGCTACGTCTTTGTTTAAATACATGTTATTACTGCAGAGCAGAGATGGCTTTTCTTTCATGCCCTGTGTTTTGTTGTAACGTTGTAAGGATGAATATTCTCTGTGACAGAAACTCAGTTGGGCTAGTCTGAGCAAAAGTCAGGAATCAATTATAAGGGAACAGAGATATCTCAGTGAAACAAGGCGAAGACTTAAAAGTAGGGATTCAGATCACCACTGCACACAATAAGCTAAAAACACAGACTCTCAATGCTCTTTTGTCCTCAACTGTGTCTTTTCCCCCTGAAAATGCCTTTCTGAGCTTCCATTGCTTTTGACAATTCCAGGTTGAGCTACTAGCTACACCAGTCACATGTCTCCAGCTATGGTTGACCAGGTTCATGCAGTAATAGCACAAATGAGCCAGTAGAGAAGAATCTAGCCTTCAGGTTGGGATAGCCTTGCTCCTGAAGAAGAAAAATGTGTTCCTGACAGACATCTAAATGGTACATATGAGTAAATGGTGTATGTACTGTAAGTCACCATCTTTTTATGACAGAACAAAATAATGTTGCTGCAGATGCCAAACTCATTTCTTTTCTTCATACCACCAAATCTTGGTCGGCATGCCTCTAGCTCCTTGCAATGCATTACCCTCCCTCAGTATAAGTGATTGATTTTATACTGTTTGTGGCATCACGTTTTAATTATACATATTATTTTTCCAATTTTTATTAGGTATTTACTTCATTTACATTTCAAATGCTATCCTGAATGTCCCCTATACCCTCCCCCCACCATGCTCCCCTACCCTCCCACTTCCACTTCTTGACCCTGGCATTTCCCCTGTACTGGGGCATATAAAGTTTGCAAGACCAAGGGGCCTCTCTTCCCAATGATGGCCGACTAGGCCATCTTCTGCTACATATACAGCTAGAGACACGAGCTCTGGAGGTACTGGTTAGTTCATATTGTTGTTCTACCTATAAGGTTATAGACCCCTTCAGCTCCTTGGATACTTTCTCTAGCTCCTCCATTGGGGACCCTGTGTTCCATTCAATAGCTGACTGTGAACATCCATTTCTGTGTTTGCCAGGCACTGGCATAGCCTCACAAGAGACAGCTGTATCAGGGTCCTTTCAGCAAAATCTTGCTGGCGTATGCAATAGTGTCTGTATTTGGTGGCTGATTATGGGATGGACCCCCGGGTTGGGCAGTCTCTGGATGGTCCATCCTTTTGTCTTAGCTCCAAACTTTGTCTCTGTAACTCCTTCCATGGGTGTTTTGTTCCCATTTCTAAGAAGGGGCAGTGTCCACACTTTGGTCTTCGTTCTTCTTGAGTTTAATGTGTTTTGCAAATTGTATCTTGGGTATTCTAAGTTTCTTGGCTAATATCCATTTATCAGTGAGTGTATATCATGTGAGTTCTTATGTGATTGGGTTACCTCACTTAGGATGATACCCTCCAGATACATCCATTTGCCTAGGAGTTTCATAAAAAAAAAACATTGTTTTTAATAGCTGAGTAATACTCCATTGTGTAAATGTACCACATTTTCTGTATCCATTCCTCTGTTGAGGGACATCTGGGTTCTTTCCAGCTTCTGGCTATTATAAGTAAGGCTGCTATGAACATAGTGGAGCATGTGTTCTTATTACCAGTTGGAACATCTCAGGATATATGCCCAGGAGAGGTATTGCTGAATTCTCCAGCAATACTATGTCCAATTTTCTGAGGAACTGTCAGACTGATTTTCAGAGTGGTTGTACAAGCTTGCAATCCCACCAACAATGGATGAGTGTTCCTCTTTCTCCACATCCTCGCCAGCATCTGCTGTCACCTGAATTTTTGATCTTAGCCATTCTGACTGGTGTGAGGTGGAATCTCAGGGTTGTTTTGATTTGCATTTCCCTGATGATTAAGTATGTTGAACATTTTTTCAGGTGCTTCTCTGCCATTCGGTATTCCTCAGGTGAGGATTCTTTGTTTAGCTCTGAGCCCCACTTTTTAATGGAGTTATTTGATTTTCTGGAGTCTATACCTTCTTGAGTTCTTTATATATATTGGATATTAGTCCCTTATCTGATTTAGGATAGGTAAAGATCCTTTCCCAATCTGTTGGTGGCCTTTTTGTCTTATTGACAGTGTCTTTTGCCCTACAGAAGCTTTGCAATTTTATAAGGTCCCATTTGTCAATTCTTGATCTTACAGCACAAGCCATTGCTGTTCTATTCAGGAATTTTTCCCCTGTGCCAATATCTTCGAGGCTTTTTCTCACTTTCTCCTCTATAAGTTTCAGTGTCTCTGGTTTTATGTGGAGTTCCTTGATCCACATAGACTTGACCTTAGTACAAGGAGATAAGAATGGATCAATTCGCATTTTTCTACATAACCACCAGTTATGCATATTATTTATGCATATACATATACATGCATATGTGTTACAACTTTATGCATATATAAGTCAACTTAAATATAATTCTCTGTAGTTTTTTGGTTTCTTTCTGGTTAACCTTATGAAATTCTGTTCTAAGCATAGCACAAAGCAGAAACTGAAATTTTAATATGTGCCTGTTAGTTATCTCTTCAAGATGCCTTCCCTGCCAGAGAGGTTAGATAAGACTTCTGTCTCTCACCTTTGAAATTAGTCATGTGCTTTATGAACTGGGTGTGATGGCTTACACCTGTGATTTCAGAAGCAGGCATGATTAACCAAGAGGATTACTATGTATTTGAGGCCAGCCTGGACTATTCAGTTTTAGGACAGCCTAGGATACAGAGTGAAACCTGCTTCTAAAACATGAAAAGTAAGCAAAACATATTTGGTATGTGCTTTATGTAGGCGTGGGCAGATCTCTTCGAATCAAATCTATGTGATTTTTAAGTTCTCATTAGGTAAAATCTGCTATGTAACCCTTTGTAACCAAATGTGGGTAGCTTCATACTGAAGAGTGATATACAGGGGCCCCATCTCAGCAACATGCAGCCTCTGCTTGAGATGATGAGTAGACAGCAATCGAGGAAGTGGTTGACAAAACATTTGCCACAGGTGGGAAACTCATCTCCAGCCCAAGAGGACCTCAGCCAGGTGCTTGATGTACACGCAGTGCTTATCAGACACTTTGGCTGGAGAGGGAAACCAGGATCTCTGCAAAAATGGTTACTTGCTGGTTGTCCCACTCATGGACCATTATCTTCCTTCCTTCCTTCCTTCCTTCCTTCCTTCCTTCCCTCCCTCTTTTTTCTCTTTCTCTCTCTTCCCATCTCCCCTCCCTCCCTCTCTCTCATTCTTCCTTTCTTTTTTCTTGTACCTTCTGTCTATCTGTCTGTCTGTCTGTCAATCCCTCTGCCTACCCATCCATCAATCTGCCCACCTGTTGCCATAGTTGATTAATCTGCTCTACTTTCCTGGCCACGGCAGTGTGATTCTTGAATGAAAGACACACATTCACCCCCTTATATTCAATATGACCTAAGCATCTCAATGATGGGGCTACTCCCAAGCATCCATGCATTTTTCTGTATCTATAAATGTATAGAAATGTTTCCAAGACACTTAGCACTATCTGGGAGATTCTTAATATTTATAAGTGGGTGGACCCAGTGTGTGAAATGGTTCTGGCTCTAAAGGTATCTGTTAGCTGTGAATGGAGAAAATCTCTAAGTGTTGCATTGTGGCATATGTCTAGAATCACACTGGGAAGCTGAGAAGGAAAGAACGTGAGTTCAGGGTCAGACTGGTTTACACAGCTAGACATACTTTCTAAAGACAGCCAAACAAACCAAAACAATATCAAAATTTAAAAATGGAGAGCGTGCAGGTGAGCCAGACTCAACGGTGTGAGCACTGGTCCAGCCCCTTGCTGGATGCACTTGGGAGAGTGGGCCCCATGCTTTGAATGGGTGGCATTACAGAGCTAGCTCTAGAGGCCTGGATGCAGGTGAAGGCATGAGAGCAGGAGAGTTGACCTGCCTCTTGCCAGTGGCTAGGCATTGGATGACCTAGCTGGAGCAGAGCTGGAGAGCTCACCCTGGTGGTGTAGAAAAGGGAGAGCTGGCATGCTGAGCATCTGAGCTTCTATCCAGGCCCTAATCCAGAGCTTTGAGTTGGTCATCCCAAAATCTACATTGTCTGTGAACCACTGGAGCAGGTGAAAGGCTGGTCCTGCTGATCCAAAGCTGCAGGATCTCCATGACACAAGGCAACAATAGGATAACCAGGATGAGTCCTAGTGAGGATCCAGTATTGATGGTGTCATAGAAACCAGAGTTCTAGAACCAGGCCAGTGACTCATTGCAAGTAAAGATGTGTGGATTAGAGGGGTATACTGTGGGACACATTGTGACACACTTCTGTTGCAGTTGCCAATTATCATCTACTCAAATCTTCCTGGCAGGGGTGATGCAAGTTTCTTGCTACCTGCCCCAGTGCTCTGGGTTCCTGAATGAAAGACACACACACACACACACACACACACACACACCCTTATATTTTAATATGCTTTAAACAGGTCAATGGCTGGACCACTCCCAAACCTCCATGTGGCTAACACACTCTTCTCCAATATTCCTGAGTTATTATTACCAAAAATCTATATTCCATATATGATACCCTAGACTCAGTTGGGGGCTTCTCAGCCCTTTTTCCAGGCATGGCGTTTCTACCTCTTTTTTTCTCCCTTAGTCCCCTTGTCCAGGAATCCTAAAGTCCTGCCTCTGTCTCCTTGCCCAGCCATTGGCTGCTAGCAACTTTATTTACCAATCAAAACCAACTAGGGGGGCAGGGATCCTCAGCCTCTTACATGTGGGTTCTCATACAATTTTGGGGACATAATTAAAATAATACAAGCATTACACTAACTCCACAACACACTACAGCTTCCATGATGTGATGTTTTCTATGCTTTGTTTTGTTTATTATTTTTGTTTGTTTTTTATTTTTTATTTTCAGGGGAAGGAGGTTGCAAGGGCAGAGGATGGATATGAGGGGTCGGGAGATGAGTGGGACTGGGGTGCATGATGTGAATCTCACAAAGAATAAATACAAAGCTTAGAAAAGAAAAATGAATTAAAAAAAAGAAAATAATGAAAATAAAAATGTTAAAGTGGATCAACTGAAAATGGGTATCCCGGAGTAACCGTCAGTCCACCGGACTCTTTATGATGCTCCTGGGTCTTAGTGAAGTAGAGTTGACTACTCTCTAGGTTTTCTCCTGAATCAGTTGCTGTTCTGTGTTAAACTACTGACCCCTTGTCAACTACCGACCCTGGACAAGAGTCTTCATTTTTCTACTGTCCCTATTTTCAGGTGAGAAAAAGGAAGATCATTTGCTTAATGTGCTCTACGTCATATTGCCAGCAGGCTTCAAAGTTGTGTGTGTGTGTGTGTGTTTTGTTTTTTGTTTTAATGTAACAGTTTGTACTTGAGGAGGGCATCTCACTTCACCTCTAAGCTGCCCTGGCTTCCCACTCAGAAATCTCATCAAAACAGCTCTCGTTACACTGAGTATTTCTTTTGTAAACTTTGTACAAAATTAAAGAGTACTCATATAGCTTGTTCTTGAGTGTCTCTTCTCTGACTGGAGTTTCAGGTGTTGGAAGGGAAACGGTTTTCCAGTATTATTCACACAGTGCTCCTAGCAATGATCATAGCCTTGTGGACATCGTGAGTGCGTAAAGATTGGTTGAGTGAATGAATGGTTTTCACTATCATGTTTCAATACGGACCCATGACTCTGGTTGCTCACATCATGGTATGTTCCAAGTGGGAGAACAGTTATGTGAGCCATCAAGAAGATGGCAGTGAATGCGTCCACAGAACTTGTGTTCCTTGGGGTGAAGGTCCTGTACTGACCCTTCCACTTTTTACCCACATCCTCTCCCTCTGTCACTAAGAGCATCATCTCTGAGGCATCCCAATATGTCTGTGAGCATGGGCTGGCTCTCTTCTGACCTGGGAATGAACAGCTTCTGATAGTTTTTTTTCCCATTTTTTAATTAGGTATTTAGCTCATTTACATTTCCAATGCTATACCGAAAGTCCCCCATATCCACCCACCCCCACTCCCCTGCCCACCCACTCCCCCTTTTTGGCCCTGGTGTTCCCCTGTACTGGGGCATATAAAGTTTGCAAGTCCAATGGGCCTCTCTTTCCAGTGATGGCCGACTAGGCCATCTTTTGATATATATGCAGCTAGAGTCAAGAGCTCCGGGGTACTGGTTAGTTCATAATGTTGTTCCACCTATAGGGTTGCAGATCCCTTTAGCTCCTTGGCTACTTTCTCTAGCTCCTCCATTGGGAGCCCTATGATCCATCCATTAGCTGACTGTGAGCATCCACTTCTGTGTTTGCTAGGCCCCGGCATAGTCTCACAAGAGACAGCTACATCTGGGTCCTTTCAATAAAATCTTGCTAGTGTATGCAATGGTGTCAGCGTTTGGATGCTGATTATGGGGTGGATCCCTGGATATGGCAGTCTCTACATGGTCCATCCTTTCATCTCAGCTCCAAACTTTGTCTCTGTAACTCCTTCCATGGGTGTTTTGTTCCCAAATCTAAGGAGGGGCATAGTGTCCACACTTCAGTCTTCATTCTTCTTGAGTTTCATGTGTTTAGCAAATTATATCTTATATCTTGGGTATCCTAGGTTTGGGGCTAATATCCACTTATCAGTGAGTACATATTGTGTGATTTTCTTTGTGAATGTGTTACCTCACTCAGGATGATGCCCTCCAGGTCCATCCATTTGGCTAGGAATTTCATAAATTCATTCTTTTTAATAGCTGAGTAGTACTCCATTGTGTAGATGTACCACATTTTCTGTATCCATTCCTCTGTTGAGGGGCATCTAGGTTCTTTCCAGCTTCTGGCTATTATAAATACGGCTGCTATGAACATAGTGGAGCATGTGTCCTTCTTACCAGTTGGGGCATCTTCTGGATATATGCCCAGGAGAGGTATTGCTGGATCCTCTGGTAGTACTATGTCCAGTTTTCTGAGGAACCGCCAGACTGATTTCCAGAGTGGTTGTACAAGCCTGCACTCCCACCAACAATGGAGGAGTGTTCCTCTTTCTCCACATCCACGCCAGCATCTGCTGTCACCTGAATTTTTGATCTTAGCCATTCTGACTGGTGTGAGGTGGAATCTCAGGGTTGTTTTGATTTGCATTTCCCTGATGATTAAGGGTGTTGAACATTTTTTCAGGTGCTTCTCTGCCATTCGGTATTCCTCAGGTGAGAATTCTTTGTTCAGTTCTGAGCCCCATTTTTTAATGGGGTTATTTGATTTTCTGAAGTCCACCTTCTTGAGTTCTTTATATATGTTGGATATTAGTCCCCTATCTGATTTAGGATAGGTAAAGATCCTTTCCCAATCTGTTGGTGGTCTTTTTGTCTTATCGACAGTGTCTTTTGCCTTGCAGAAACTTTGGAGTTTCATTAGGTCCCATTTGTCAATTCTCATCTTACAGCACAAGCCATTGCTGTTCTGTTCAGGAATTTTTCCCCTGTGCCCATATCTTCAAGGCTTTTCCCCACTTTCTCCTCTATAAGTTTCAGTGTCTCTGGTTTTATGTGAAGTTCCTTGATCCACTTAGATTTGACCTTAGTACAAGGAGATAAGTATGGATCGATTTGCATTCTTCTACACGATAACAACCAGTTGTGCCAGCACCAATTGTTGAAAATGCTGTCTTTCTTCCACTGGATGGTTTTAGCTCCCTTGTCGAAGATCAAGTGACCATAGGTGTGTGGGTTCATTTCTGGGTCTTCAATTCTATTCCATTGGTCTACTTGTCTGTCTCTATACCAGTACCATGCAGTTTTTATCACAATTGCTCTGTAGTAAAGCTTTAGGTCTGGCATGGTGATTCCGCCAGAAGTTCTTTTATCCTTGAGAAGACTTTTTGCTATCCTAGGTTTTTTGTTATTCCAGACAAATTTGCAAATTGCTCCTTCCAATTCGTTGAAGAATTGAGTTGCATTGAATCTGTAGATTGCTTTTGGCAAGATAGCCATTTTTACAATGTTGATCCTGCCAATCCATGAGCATGGGAGATCTTTCCATCTTCTGAGATCTTCTTTAATTTCTTTCTTCAGAGACTTGAAGTTTTTTTTTTTTTTTCCATTTTTTATTAGGTATTTAGCTCATTTACATTTCCAATGCTATACCAAAAGTCCCCCTTACCCACCCACCCCCACTCCCCTACCCACCCACTCCCCCCCTTTGGCCCTGGCGTTCCCCTGTACCGGGGCACACAAAGTCTGCGTGTCCAATGGGCCTCTCTTTCCAGTGATGGCCGACTAGGCCATCTTTTGATACATATGCAGCTAGAGTCAAGAGCTCAGGGGTACTGGTTAGTTCATAATGTTGTTCCACCTATAGGGTTGAAGATCCCTTTAGCTCCTTGGGTACTTTCTCTAGCTCCTCCATTGGGAGCCCTGTGATCCATCCATTAGCTGACTGTGAGCATCCACTTCTGTGTTTGCTAGGCCCCGGCATAGTCTCACAAGAGACAGCTACATCTGGGTCCTTTCAGTAAAATCTTGCTAGTGTATGCAATGGTGTCAGCATTTGGAAGCTGATTATGGGGTGGATCCCTGGATATGGCAGTCTCTACATGGTCCATCCTTTCATCTCAGCTCCATACTTTGTTTCTGTAACTCCTTCCATGGGTGTTTTGTTCCCACTTCTAAGGAGGGGCATAGTGTCCACACTTCAGTCTTCATTTTTCTTGAGTTTCATGTGTTTAGGAAATTGTATCTTATATCGTGGGTATCCTAGGTTTTGGGCTAGTATCCACTTATCAGTGAGTACATATTGTGTGAGTTCCTTTGTGATTGTGTTACCTCACTCAGGATGATGCTCTCCAGGTCCATCCATTTGGCTAGGAATTTCATAAATTCATTCTTTTTAATAGCTGAGTAGTACTCCATTGTGTAGATGTACCACATTTTCTGTATCCATTCCTCTGTTGAGGGGCTGGAAAGAACCCAGAGACTTGAAGTTTTTATCATACAGATCTTTCACTTCCTTAGTTAGAGTCACGCCAAGATATTTTATATTATTTGTGACTATTGAGAAGGGTGTTGTTTCCCTAATTTCTTTCTCAGCCTGTTTATTCTTTGTATAGAGAAAGGCCATTGACTTGTTTGAGTTTATTTTATATCCAGCTACTTCACCGAAGCTGTTTATCAGGTTTAGGAGTTCTCTGGTGGAATTTTTAGGGTCACTTATATATACTATCATATCATCTGCAAAAAGTGATATTTTGACTTCCTCTTTTCCAATTTGTATCCCCTTGATCTCCTTTTGTTGTCGACTTGCTCTGGCTAATACTTCAAGCACTATGTTGAAAAGGTAGGGAGAAAGTGGGCAGCCTTGTCTAGTCCCTGATTTTAGTGGGATTGCTTCCAGCTTCTCTCCATTTACTTTGATGTTGGCTACTGGTTTGCTGTAGATTCCTTTTATCATGTTTAGGTATGGGCCTTGAATTCCTGATCTTTCCAAAACTTTTATCATGAATGGGTGTTGGATCTTGTCAAATGCTTTTTCTGCATCTAACGAGATGTTCATGTGGTTTTTGTCTTTGAGTTTGTTTATATAATGGATTACATTGATGGATTTTCGTATATTAAACCATCCCTGCATCCCTGGAATAAAACCTACTTGGTCAGGATGGATGATTGCTTTAATGTGTTCTTGGATTCGGTTAGCGAGAATTTTATTGAGGATTTTTGCATCGATATTCATAAGAGAAATTGGTCTGAAGTTCTCTATCTTTGTTGGGTCTTTCTGTGGTTTAGGTATCAGAGTAATAGTGGCTTCATAAAATGAGTTGGGTAGAGTACCTTCTACTTCTATTTTGTGAAATAGTTTGTGCAGAACTGGAATTAGATCTTCTTTGAAGGTCTGATAGAACTCTGCACTAAACCCATCTGGTCCTGGGCTTTTTTTGGTTGGGAGACTATTAATAACTGCTTCTATTTCTTTAGGTGATATGGGACTGTTTAGATGATCAACTTGATCCTGATTCAACTTTGGTACCTGGTATCTGTCCAGAAATTTGTCCATTTCGTCCAGATTTTCCAGTTTTGTTGAGTATAGCCTTTTATAGAAGGATCTGATGGTGTTTTGGATTTCTTCAGGATCTGTTGTTATGTCTCCCTTTTCATTTCTGATTTTGTTAATTAGGATTTTGTCCCTGTGCCCTTTAGTGAGTCTAGCTAAGGGTTTATCTATCTTGTTGATTTTCTCAAAGAACCAACTCCTCGTTTGGTTAATTCTTTGAATAGTTCTTCTTGTTTCAACTTGGTTGATTTCACCCCTGAGTTTGATTATTTCCTGCCGTCTACTCCTCTTGGGTGAATTTGCTTCCTTTTTTTCTAGGGCTTTTAGATGTGTTGTCAAGCTGCTAGTATGTGCTGTCTCCCGTTTCTTCTTGGAGGCACTCAGAGCTATGAGTTTCCCTCTTAGAAATGCTTTCATTGTGTCCCATAGGTTTGGGTACGTTGTGGCTTCATTTTCATTAAACTCTAAAAAGTCTTTAATTTCTTTCTTTATTCCTTCCTTGACCAAGGTATCATTGAGAAGAGTGTTATTCAGTTTCCACGTGAATGTTGGCTTTCCATTATTTATGTTGTTATTGAAGATCAGTCTTAGGCCATGGTGGTCTGATAGGATACATGGGACAATTTCAATATTTTTGTATCTATTGAGGCCTGTTTTGTGACCAATTATATGGTCAATTTTGGAGAAGGTCCCGTGAGGTGCTGAGAAGAAGGTATATCCTTTTGTTTTAGGATAAAATGTTCTGTAGATATCTGTCAGGTCCATTTGTTTCATAACTTCTGTTAGTTTCACTGTGTCCCTGTTTAGTTTCTGTTTCCACGATCTGTCCATTGATGAAAGTGGTGTGTTGAAGTCTCCCACTATTATTGTGTGAGGTGCAATGTATGCTTTGAGCTTTACTAAAGTGTCTCTAATGAATGTGGCTGCCCTTGCATTTGGTGCGTAGATATTCAGAATTGAGAGTTCCTCTTGGAGGATTTTACCTTTGATGAGTATGAAGTGTCCCTCCTTGTCTTTTTTGATAACTTTGGGTTGGAAGTCGATTTTATCCGATATTAAAATGGCTACTCCAGCTTGTTTCTTCAGTCTATTTGCTTGGAAAATTGTTTTCCAGCCTTTCACTCTGAGGTAGTGTCTGTCTTTTTCCCTGAGATGGGTTTCCTGTAAGCAGCAGAATGTTGGGTCCTGTTTGTGTAGCCAGTCTGTTAGTCTATGTCTTTTTATTGGGGAATTGAGTCCATTGATATTAAGAGATATTAAGGAAAAGTAATTGTTGCTTCCTTTTATTTTTGTTGTTAGAGTTGGCATTCTGTTCTTGTGGCTGTCTTCTTTTTGGTTTGTTGAATGATTACTTTCTTGGTTGTTCTAGGGCGTGATTTCCGTCCTTGTATTGCTTCTTTTCTGTTATTATCCTTTGAAGGGCTGGATTCGTGGAAAGATATTGTGTGAATTTGTTTTTGTTGTGGAATACTTTGGTTTCTCCATCTATGGTAATTGAGAGTTTGGCCGGGTATAGTAGCCTGGGCTGGCATTTGTGTTCTCTTAGTGTCTGTATAACATCTGTCCAGGCTCTTCTGGCTTTCATAGTCTCTGGTGAAAAGTCTGGTGTAATTCTGATAGGCCTTCCTTTATATGTTACTTGACCTTTCTCCCTTACTGCTTTTAATATTCTATCTTTATTTAGTGCATTTGTTGTTCTGATTATTATGTGTCGGGAGGAATTTCTTTTCTGGTCCAGTCTATTTGGAGTTCTGTAGGCTTCTTGTATGATCATGGGCATCTCTTTTTTTATGTTTGGGAAGTTTTCTTCTATTATTTTGTTGAAGATATTAGCTGGCCCTTTAAGTTGAAAATCTTCATTCTCATCAATTCCTATTATCCGTAGGTTTGGTCTTCTCATTGTGTCCTGGATTTCCTGGATGTTTTGAGTTAGGATCCTTTTGCATTTTGTATTTTCTTTGACTGTTGTGTCGATGTTCTCTATGGAATCTTCTGCACCTGAGATTCTCTCTTCCATCTCTTGTATTCTGTTGCTGATGCTCGCATCTATGGTTCCAGATCTCTTTCCTAGGGTTTCTATCTCCAGCGTTGCCTCGCTTTGGGTTTTCTTTATTGTGTCTACTTCTCCTTTTAGTTCTAGTATGGTTTTGTTCATTTCCATCACCTGTTTGGATGTGTTTTCCTGTTTTTCTTTAATGATTTCTACCTGTTTGGCTGTGTTTTCCTGCTTTTCTTTAAGGGCCTGTAACTCTTTAGCAGTGCTCTCCTGTAATTCTTTAAGTGACTTATGAAAGTCCTTCTTGATGTCCTCTATCATCATCATGAGGAATGTTTTTAAATCTGGGTCTAGATTTTCGGTTGTGTTGGGGTGCCCAGGACTAGGTGGGGTGGGAGTGCTGCGTTCTGATGATGGTGAGTGGTCTTGATTTCTGTTAGTAGGATTCTTACGTTTGCCTTTCGCCATCTGGTAATCTCTGAAGCTAGCTGTTTTAGTTGTCACTGTTAAGAGCTTGTTCTTCAGGTGACTCTGTTAGCCTCTATAAGCAGACTTGGAGGGTAGCACTCTCCTTAGTTTCAGTGGGCAGAGTATTCTCTGCAGGCCAGCTCTCTTCTTGCAGGGCAGGTACCCAGATATCTGGTGTTCGAACCAGACTCCTGGCAGAAGTTGTGTTCCACTCACTAGAGGTCTTAGGATCTCGTGTGGAATCCTGTGTGGGCCCTTGCGGGTGTCAGGCGACTCCGCTGGCAAGGTAGCCCGGGGCTCGAGTGGAGTGGAAGGGGTTTGTGCCCCAGATCAAGCCCGGGTAGCCTGCTCCCCTATGTACCGCAGTCTCAGGTTCCGCGCGATTGGATTGGGGCAGGCGCTGTGTTCCACTCACCAGAGGTCTTAGGATCCCGTGGAGAGTCCCGTGTGGGCCCTTGCGGGTGTTGGGCAAGACTCTGCTGGCAAGGTAGCCCGGGGCTCAAGTCGAGCGGGAGGGCCTTCTGATAGTTTTTGATCCTGCAGCTGTATATTAGTGCATGTCAGGAAACATCTAGACTGCTTGTAAGTGACAAAGCACACGCAAATGATTAAAGTTATTGGCCAAGGTTCAGTAGCTTATGATTGACAAGTTTTTTGCTTTGAACACCTTAGCTGGCTGTTCTTTTCACTACAGCACAAGGGATATGGCCACTTGAGCTTTGAGAAATTGAGCTCCAGTACCTCAAATACCCAAAGCCCAAGGACGTAGTATCAAAAAGTGTGTGCAAAGGTCCAAATCCCCTATGAGTCTGTGAGTGTAACCTTGAGGGATTCTCTAGATCAGACCTGTGCAGGAGATAAAATGGGGGCTGCATATGTCATTTTACTTTTTTATTAAGTGAAAAGAGACAGGTGAAATAAATTTACGTACATAATTTGATATGGGTTCACACGGTAGTCCAGGCTGGCCTGGAACAATACCTGTATCTCAGCTTCCTGGGTGCTAGGATTATTGGGGTAAGTTAAATAATCAATCAGTATGATCTAAGACACTGTTGTTTCAACATCTAATATGTCAAATATCACAGTAAGTTATTAGAAATGACAGGTGGCCCTATTCATTCACTGTAATACATCTTAGAGGAAAATGTCTTACTGAAATGGTACCTTGCATTTAGCAAAGAAATATTTTACAAAAGCTCCAATATAAAGTTAAAATTTCACTAATTAATGTTAATTAACTTTGAGATTCCACAACTTGGTGCTGTTAGCCACCTTTCAAGTGCTCACAGGCACACGTAGCTAGCAGCTGTTGTGCTGCCCAATTGCTTTAGACAGACTGGCAGACACCGTTGAGGATATAGATTTTTAGATAAAATTTCTTTCTAGCAAATAGAGCTAAATAGAGTTTACTACAAGTCAAAACTGAGGAGACAAGTCCACATACTTTTGGATATGGGAGTGTGGGCATTTATTGAACCCCACCATGCCTCAGGGTTTATTTTTTGGAATCTATAAGTGATATAGTCAGTAGGTCATTAGTAGTGTGAAAAGTAATTTACACACTTAATACTTTCAACATGCACTCAGAAATATCACTCTGTTTTTATAACACTAGCTATATCCAGTTTCTGGTAGCCAAGGCACAGTGTGTAATTGTCTATGAGGAACACGGTCCAAGTGAAACACACTAACTGTCTTAGTCAGGGTCTCTATTCCTGCACAAACATCACGACCAAGAAGCAAGTTGGGGAGGAAAGGGTTTATTCGGCTTACACTTCCATACTGCTGTTCATCACCAAGGAAGTCAGGACTGGAACTCAAGCAGGTCAGAAAGCAGGAGCTGATGCAGAGGCCATGGAGGAATGTTCTTTACTGGCTTGCCTCCCCTGGCTTGCTCAGCCTGCTCTCTTATAGAACCCAAGACTACCAGCCCAGAGATGGTCCCACCCACAAGGGGCCTTTCCCCCTTGATCACTAATTGAGAAAATGCCTTAGAGTTGGATCTCATGGAGGCATTTCCTCAACTGAAGCTCCTTTCTCTGTGATAACCCCAGCTGTGTCAAGTTGACACAAAACTAGCCAGTACAATTGACCCCTTGTCAACTTGACACACAAACACATCACTAGTAAGCCTCAACCCTTACATTCTTATTCATCCCCAAGATCTAAATAACTTTAAAAGTCCCACAGTCTTTACATATTCTTAAAATTTCAATCTCTTTAAAATATCCATCTCTTTTAAAATCCAAAGTCTTTTTACAATTAAAAGTCTCTTAACTGTGGGCTCCACTAAAACAGTTTCTTCCTTTAAGAGGGAAAATATCAGGGCACAGTCACAATCCAAAGCAAAAGTCAATCTCCAACCGTCCAATGTCTGGGATCCAACTTACGATCTTCTGGGCTCCTCCAAGGGCTTGGGTCACTTCTCCAGCCATGCCCTTTGTAGCACACGCGTCATCCACTAGGCTCCAGATGCCTGTACTCCACTGCTGCTGCTGCTCTTGGTGGTCATCTCATGGTACTGGCATCTCCAAAACACTGCATGACCCCTTCAGTCCTGGGCCATCAATTGCAACTGAGGCTGCACTATCACCAATGGCCTTCCATGGCCTCTCACAGTGCCAAGCCTCAGCTGCTCTGTTCAACTCCTTCATGCCTTCAAAACCAGTACCACCTGGGTGACCCTTACACATTACCAAGTCCAGCCACAGCACAAGGTACAACTTTGGCTATATCTGGAACACAGCCACTGTGCTCTCAGAAAACACTTCCCAGAAGATGTCACCTCAATGATGCTGGTCTCTTCTTAATCACCGCTAATTTCTTAGCTCCAGCTAACCAGCATCAATAGTCCCAGTAATGCAAAGTTTTTGCTTTAGTAGTTCTGGTATCTTGTTAATCACAGCTGATCCTTCAGCCCCAGCTAACCAGAACTACAGAATCTTCACAATCAAAACAGCAATGGCCCTGAAAAGAGACTTTAATTTTCCCTCTGAAATTTCACGAGCCAGGCCTCCATCTTCTGCACTGTTTTCAACATTATCTTCCAAGCTCCTACACAACATCCGACAGAGCTCTTAACAACGGATGGATCTTCAAGCCCAAATTTCCAAAGTCCTTCCACAGTCCTCCCCAAAACATGGTCAGGTTGTCACAGGAATACCCCACTCCTGGTACCAATTTGTCTTAGTCAGGGTCTCTATTCCTGCACAAACATCACGACCAAGAAGCAAGTTGGGGAGGAAAGGGTTTATTCGGCTTACACTTCCATACTGCTGTTCATCACCAAGGAAGTCAGGACTGGAACTCAAGCAGGTCAGAAAGCAGGAGCTGATGCAGAGGCCATGGAGGAATGTTCTTTACTGGCTTGCCTCCCCTGGCTTGCTCAGCCTGCTCTCTTATAGAACCCAAGACTACCAGCCCAGAGATGGTCCCACCCACAAGGGGCCTTTCCCCCTTGATCACTAATTGAGAAAATGCCTTAGAGTTGGATCTCATGGAGGCATTTCCTCAACTGAAGCTCCTTTCTCTGTGATAACTCCAGTTGTGTCAAGTTGACACAAAACTAGCCAGTACACTAACCATCTTTCAATTCCAAGCTGAGGTTTCAGTGGTCCAGGGGAAGCGTTTGCTTACTTCTCACACTGCCTTGAGACCCCTCCCACAGCCTTTTGTCTACTCTGTATTCCTCACACTCATAATACATCTCTTCCCTTGTCTGTATCTGAGGTCTCTGGCTGACATCTATCTCTATTCTAGTATCCGTTGTATCCTTAGAACCTGGCATATTGGTGCAGTGATAAAAAGCACTGCTAGTGGTCCTAACGTGTCTGAGCTCTCTCTCACTGGTTAAAGTTAATCTCCACTCATGTTTCTCTCAGGAAAGGTGCTACTGCTTCTATCTCAACAGAGCAAGGCTTAGAGGTTAAGAAAAATTTAGGCTAAAGAGTGAGTGACAAGTAGCAGGGACAGAATTTGGACCTAGCCATTCTTATTCTGATCTCAGTGAACATGTAGCATGGTCAGTCTGTGGCCCTGCAGTAAATCTCAGACCTACAAGCCTGGGGTGTAAAAGTATAGGAGACTTATGTTTTTTCCTTCTCCTTGGCAGTATTCTGCAGCAAGCTTTCCACCTCTTTTCCTTTGGTCCCACAAGGGCTGCGCCCAGCCCCCCTCCTCCGCCAGCAGCATCATTTCTTGGGGGTCACCTCAGGCATCTGCAACCCTCTGTTCTGTATGAACCCTGCTGTTTGCTTTTTGGTGCATCTTTAAAGGTTCCAGCTGACATCTGTTGACAGGAGCACAGAAACAGGAAGCTGTTATTTAATGACGTGGAGTTTCAGTTTTGTAAGGGAAGGGTCAGTCAGAAGGTCTGCTATAGTGTTGGGCTTACCTATACCAATAAAAAGAGTTAAGACAGGAAATGTCATGCTGAGTGTTTTCATTTATTAGCAACAGATAAAAAAATCAAAATCAATTAAACATAAGCCCAAATCTTTCAAGTCTGTTTTTTGGATTTTTTTGGTATTGTTGTTTTTGCAAATGTATGGAGTCCTATTTTGTGATGAACAGTTGCCTCTTCTGATATATATAGTATATATAATCTATGATAAAAAAATCAAGTTTTTTGGCCAGTCCTATAATCCTAATCTCTCATTGGCAATATTACTTCAAAGTACCTAGTAATAATATGCATATTAATAGTGTGTTCTTCTGTGTTGCAATTCTCGCAGGCAACTAACATCTTAAAGTGGGCATTGCTGGGCCTCTGACATGAGTATTCAAAGTAGGGCGGCCAGTGCTTTGAACTGAGGGAGATCAGGAGGGCTTAGGATTAGGGTCTGCAGATCCTCTCTCTCCCTTTTCTCCTAATCTGCTTTTTTCTCTAAATGGATTGTAGATTCAGAATTTCCTTTTCTGTAAACCAGAACTCCTTGCCTCTGAAATAAGATTGAAAAACCAGAAAGGTCTATAATTTCCTCTTTTCTCTAGAAGGTCCTTAGGTGTCCTTCTAGAAGGTCCTTAGTTGACCCATGGGAAGGATCGTAGTACGAAGAAACAAACAGAACAAAGGGATCTTTCCGAGTGACCATTCTTTCCATAAGCTCATTGTTGGGTTAAGGTTGAAGTCTACCATTGTCCGGATAGCCTCCTGTGCTTGGAACAAAATGAGGCACTCCCTTTACAAGCAGAGTTCCTCCTTCTCTGACCTTATCTGGGGAGCCCCCAATTCTTATACCATCTACCTGCTGAAGGTCAGGTAGCCTTGGAGAGATTACGGTTCAGCTTCCTTTCTCCTGATAAGAACCTGTCCAGCAAGCACCTGAGATTCCTGGAATTTTTCTCAATGCAAATGCGGCATCCACAGATCTTTAAAATTCTAGCCAATGATTGTCATTTATCCTGAAAACTCCTTCCCAATGTCCAGTATACTCCATATATACTCCTGGTTCACCTTGAATAAAGGTATGTGTACAAGTAAAGAAACATGTACTAGCTAAGTCTTGGAGAGCTGTTTCATAGGAGGATCTTCCTCCCACCCAGGTAATAAGTGAGGAAGGCTGATGTTATTCTCTTTCCACCAAGTTCCGGGGGAGGGGACTGATTTATTGCCTAGACCCCCTCAAAAGGCTTACACATACACATGCTTCATAAATACTCTGAAAAGACACCCTTGATAAAGGAAGGATTCTCTCTGAGCTTTCTTTCCTGTTGTCAACTGCTGTCATCTGGTGGCAAGTTTGAGGAATAGCAGAAGACACCAGGGCAGAGACTAATTTGTTCTTTTCATATCAGTGAACACGCCACTTCCAACATATGAGCATTAGATAGCTCTTGACAAACCTGGACTTTATTAGCTATCAGCTGTCTTCCAGTTATAACACTAATAACTAGTATTTAGTAAACACGTACAGGATCATTGTAAGTGCTTCACATTTAATATTTATGAGGCCTTGTGCTGGCTAGTTTTATGTCAACTTGACACAAGCTATAGTCATCTGGGAGAAGGAAGCTTCAATGTAAAAAATGCCTCCATAAGATTGGGCTGTAAGCAGACAAAGCTGAAGAACATTTTCTAATTAGTAATTGATTAAGAGAGGGGCAGTCCATTGTGAGTGGGGACATCCCTGGGATGGTGGTCCTGGGCTCTACTAAAGTAAGTTGGGCAAATGATGGTGGTGGTGGTGGTAGTGGTCATGGTAGGGGTGATGATGGTGGTAGTTTGAATGAGAATGGTGACCATAGGTTTATGTATTTTAATGCTTGATCACCTGGGAGTGAATTGTTTGAAAGGATTAGAAGGATTGGAGTAGGTATGACCTTGCTTTAGGAAAATGTATCCTTGGGGGTGTGCTTTGAGGTTTCAAAAGCTCATGCCAGGTCTAGTATTGGTCTCTCTACCTGCTGCCTGAGGATCAGGATACAAAGCTTTCAACTGTTGGGTGTAGTTTTAGTCTACCACCTTTGGTCTGGGAGGTGACCACTCACCCACAGCCTTTGAATCTGAGGATAAAACACACACACACACACACACACACACACACAATTTGTTACTTTACAACTTGCTTCCTAGGCACAATTGCTGGGCGTTACTATCTCTGGCCTGGAAAAGCTTGTCCTTATCATTTTTATTACTTCTGTCTTTCCACTTGCCCTAAACTTCAGTGGCTAGTCCCACCTAGCCCCTGCCAAATATCCTTGGCCACCTTTCTATAGTGAAGACTACAGGCTCCAGCTCCACCCCCTTCACTGTCCCTGAAACCTCACATAGTTGCTGTGTTCTTCTTCCTCCAAAGCATGGCAGAAAAATTTCTCTCCTTCCTTGCATCTGCCTTTTCCTCCTGGGACCTGGAAGTCCCACCTGTACCTTCCACCCAGCAATTGGTCCCTGATTGTCTTTACTGACAAATCAAGAACCATTTGGGGGAATAAGATCTTAGCATCAGAACTGCCCCCTTCACTCAACTACTCCAACAGCATGAATGCCTGCATGTTACCATATTCCCTGTCAGGATGATAATGGACTAAGCCTTTGGAACTGTAATCAAGCCTCCAATTAAATTCTTTCTTTTACAAGAACTCCCTGGGTCGCAGTGTCTTTTCACAGCAATAGAACACTAACTAATACAAAAAAGCCAAGAGGAGCACACCAGTAAGCCTAACTCCTCCATGGCCTCTGCATCAGTTCCTGCCTCTATTCCTCTTTGGAATTTTGAAACAGTTATTCCTACAGCTTTTAAAATATATACTTAGAAGTGCAGAGATCTTGGGCAGTAGAAAACCATTGCTTTTATATTTAGAATAGAATGGTTTAGATTTAAAGTAACATTTTTTTCATAAGATCTTTAAAACTTCTCTCTCTCTTTCATCTCTTATTTCTCTGTGCTCAGTCTAATAGAGACAATAAAGAAAGAAGATCCTATACAATTCATTTTGAAGTTCATAGCCACACTTTTTGTCAAACACACTGATGATTTTAGACATATTTATACTGTTGTTTTTGCTATATTATCTCAATGATGCTGTTGTATGTTTATAATACATGAAGTATTTTGAGTTTTAGTCATGGTGGTAAATTTATTCCAAACATTTAAAACTACTCATTTCTGTCACCTACTGTACAGCAGATGTCTTATAACTGCCAAAGTAACCCAGATGTTCGTCGGGGAGGAACATGCTAGGAGAGGAGCTACATTCATTACTTTTGGTCCTACTGCATATTCATTTAAGTATAAAATTGTCTTTTCACTCACTGATTTCCCCAATTTTAATGACAGAAAATCATGGCTAGTGAATTAAGTGGCTACATATTATAGGCAGTTATTTGGGGACTCAGAAAGTCTGTTGTCCTAACATCTTTATTTCAGATCTCCAGTGTTCAACATTCTGATGGCCGAGTCCATAAGTGCTCTATATGCTTTTAATGGTTCAACTTTTAGCAACTCACTTTCCTGGTACATGTGCTGTTGTCTCTCACTCCCACTTGCACAGATGAGATGGAGAGGTTGAGGGAGGTAGGAATCAAAGAGGGGTTAAGGTGGTCAGGTAGGTTTAGTCATAAGAAAGGTCTATTTTGTTTTTTAAATTCATAGTTAAGAACATGTTCAGGGCTTAGAGAGATGGCTCAGCAGTCTTCTGGAGGACCCAGGTTAGATTCCTAGCACCCACATGGCAGCTCTTATCCATCTGAAATGCCAGTCCTAGAGAACATGTATGCAATCATTCATCACATAAGATAAAAATCTTGAAAACAAAGAATATGTTCAAAGTTCTTTAAAAAATTGTATGTGCATGCGTGCATGCATGTATGTGTTTGTTTATGGGTGTGCACATACATGAATCCACCTGTGGAAGTCAGAGGATGCTTTTGAGTGTCTTCATTTAACAGTCTCCCTTCATTTTTGAGATGGGGTCTCTCACTGAGCCTGGGGCTCCTCATTTTGGGTGGACTGAATAGTCAGTACGCCTTAGGGATCTACCCTTGCCTCCTGCCTTCACTTTCCTTCTTAATCTGGGATCTCAGGAATGATACCAGGCCAGCATGCTGTCACATATGATGTGCTGGTCCAAACTCAGGTCTTTGATTTGCCCATCAATTACTGTACCCACTGAGCCATCCTTCCAGCTCCAAGGGTCTTCACGGATCTCCCTTATTTTGGATTATAGGACTGAACTAGTCAGTTTCAATATTTTAAACGCTAACTCCAACCCACAGCACTATAAATAACAACTCAATAAATAACTATGTGCACTCTTACAGGCCAGTCTGAAAATTTCTTGATGTTATCATTTACATAAGAGTGGAAATCTTGACTCATATAGTTTGGTTATATCTATCTGTCAACATATACCAAAAAATATGTCTAGTTGACATCTTGCTAAGTCAACCTGAAAGCTGACACTTTCCTTTACAAGACATTAAAGCTTACCAGGAAACTGTAGCCATCAGTTAGCTTGGGGTGGTATGGATGCTAAATTATTGGAAAAACTTAATATAAGTTTTTTTTTGAGAGTCCCATAGGTCAATGGAGAAACATGATGAAGATAAAGTTGCTTCTTATCCAAAAAATGAAGTCAGACTTCCATCTTCCATTAAACATAGATTAAAGCCCCATGTAGATATTTGTATGTGAGAAAGACAGTTGTGCAGCCTATAGAATAACAACGCCAGCACCTTGGCATCTGCTTGGAGGAAAATACTTCTTAAAATCTCTAACCATGAGGCAAAAAAAAATTGAGTATGATTACAAGATGATGAACTTCTTTTCAACAGCTACACCAAGGGAAGTGTAGACATGCAAATATCTTTAAAATTATTAACGTGGTTTTAGTAGACAAAAAGAATTGGTGAGAAGTTTTGAAATAAATTTTGTAGGATGCTTCTCTCTCTCTCATGTTAACTGTGGAAAGAGGAGAGGGAATGGGAAAGAGAAAGGAAGAGGGAAGAACGAGGAGAAGATGGAGGAAGGAAGAAAGAAGAAAGGGAGGGGCAGAGGGAGGAAAAGAGAAGGAGAGGGACACATCAGGAAATGTGTTACCTTTAAGTCTCTTCTCTTCCAAATATAAAAGCAGAAGCCTTCCATTGACAAAAGGAAGGGATTCAGAGACCTCTCAAAGTATGGAAATGATAATTGCAAGTTTAAACAATGCATTGATAATGTGCACTAAATCCAAGCATTCAGCATAAAGGAAGAAAAATCCCCAGAGCTAACTAGCCTGAAAAGAGATTTTCAAACTTAGCTGTAATCACAAAGATGCTCACGAAAACAGCAGTGAGAATAACTTAGCACATACCAATGTTCAACGTTGCATCTGGGAACTTCACATCCCCTCCCATACCCTGATCCCAGATTTTAATGTTTAATGTGTGAGTGTATGAGTATATGCATGTCTGTGTGTCTCTGTGTGTGTATGTTTATGTGTGTATGTGTGCCTGTGTTTGTGTGTATGTGTGTGTGTGTGTGTGTATTTATGAGTGTTTGTCTGTGTGTCTGTCTGTGTGTCTTCCTCTAAGGGAGTAAGGCTCATGGAGCTGACAAGGGCACTATGAGAGAGGGAGGGATGGAGGGATGGAGACAGAGAGCTTAAGGAATGAGGGTAATAGAATATATGTGAGTGGGAGTGGGGAGCATTGCAGAGAGGAAGGCTGAAAACAGGAAGTGGGGAGGGGAGTGGGGGACAGGGTCAATAAATATGAAGTATTTGCTAAAATGCCACCATGACATCTGTTACCTAGTATGTGAGTTAAAAACAAAAGAAACAACAAACAAGCATAATTTCAAGTCAACCAGTTTTCTTCCGACAAATCCCTGATAGATACTGGCCAATTTCATATTCAATTTCAATATTAACAGGCCAGGAAGCAGAGCAGAGTTATTGCTAAAGCAACAAAGTTGCTTAGATTTTTCCAAATGCCTTTTCTGTACTCATTGAAATGAGTTTTGATTTTACCTTTTAACTCTACTTAACTTTGTTTGGGGGAGTGTTAGGGATCAAATATTGGGCTTTGCACAATGTTTTACTCTTTTTTAATGGAGTACATCACATTGAGCCACTTTACCATTTCTGGGGATGGGCGGTATCCACTGGAACAAGGCTTTGAAGTTCTGTTGCCTTTTGTATTTATTTAGTTTAAGATATTTTACTTGGGATTATCACATTTCTATTCACAAATGGAAATAAAAATAGAGTGGTAGAAAGATGGCTCAGTGTTTAAGAGTGGCTAAGCTGCCTTTCTAGAGAACCTGGGTTCAATTCTCAGAACCCACATGGTGTTTCACAACTGTTGGTACCTATATTCCAGGAAGTTTGATGCCCTCTTCTGGTCTCTATAGGCATACATGTGGTGCACAGTCATAATACCTATATACATACAATGAAATGATAAATGCAATATAAAAATTTCATATAAAAGAATGATCATCATGCATTTAAAAATATTTATTTATATGAGTACACTATAGCTGTCCTCATGCACACAAGAAGAGGGCATTGGATCCCATATCAGATGGTTGTGAGCCGCCGTGTGGTTGCTGGGGACTGAAATCATGACCTCTGGAAGAGCAGTCAGTGCTCTTAAGTGCTGAGCTATCTTTCTAAGCCCCTCATCATGCTTTTTTACATACATATGTTATGTATGCTGTTCATCCTACTCTACCCCATCTTGCCCTCGTCTTCTCTGCCATTGGTTATCCTTCCTCCAAAATAGTCTTGCTAATATAGACATTTCTTGTTTGGATACTCTGTTGTAAATAGTTTTAGGGTCAACGTTATACTCTTGTATAATCTGGGCAGTATTTGTTCTTTCTCTTTTTAGGACATTCATGAAAGTAGGAATTAATTCTTCTGGTATCCTTCACCTGTAGAAGCTTCTTGGATGTGGGTGGATTTATATAATCATATACAATCTTTAATGCTTTCTTGCTTCTTTATTTATTCATCAAAAATACTTTTATGAGATGTAGTGGTTTGAATATGCTTGATCCTGGGAGTGGCACTATTAGGAGGTGTGGCCTTGTTGCAGGAAGTGTGTCACTTTCATGGTGGGCAATGAGACCCTCCTCCTGGCTGCCTAAGGATGCTGAGTCTTATCCCGTTTGTCTTCGGTACAAGATGTTGAATTCTTGGCTCCTCCAGCAACAGGAATGCCTGGATGCTGCCATGCTTCCTGCCTTGATGATAATGAACTGAACCACAGAATGTGTAAGCCAGCCCCATTGAAATGCTGTCCTTTATAGGAGTTGCCTTGGTCATGGTGTCTTCACAGTAATGAATTCCTAACAAAACCATGAGAAAAAAAAACTCTTCTGCATATATGTGGTCATTTTTTTTTTTCGTGCTGGAAACTATTGGTAACCTGTTCCTTTTCTTGGACATTCATTGATATAGATGTTCTCCTTCACAGTTGTCATCCTGAAACTGCTGCTGACCCACTATCCCTGCCTCAAGCTAGGTGGCAGGGCAGCTTCTGAGGCCTGGACTTCTCTAGAATTGCCCAATTCTTAGAAACAAATTTAGGCCTAGTCTCCTTAACTGCCAATTTCAAGACTGTCATGGACTCAGCCCAGCCTTCTCACTATAAATGACGACACCTGGGGCTTTCGGAATGACACACAGATTTTCAAAATTGCAACCCTTTGAGGAAGGAGAGGTGCATTCTTTAGACTAGTAAAGTGTCCTACAACGAGGGGCTTAACGGAGGCCCCAGCTGATACTCAGGTCATGAGTCACTCCCAAGATGCTGTTAGTTTATACGTTCACCTGTTTCTGCTCTTTTCTCTTGAAGCTGGCATAGATAGGAGATTTGCTGGCCCAGGCCCTTTGCCATTTCAGCCACTGTGAAACCTGAAATCTCTGCTGGAAGGACTCAATGATATCCTTGGAAACAACAGAGGGACTTAAAGCTAGGTGGAAGTCATGGGCACTGAGAGAGCCCAAGCTTCTTCCCTGGATGATATAAGTGCAGAGAGTCAGTGCTATGTATGAGCCCTTGACCAGCTGAGGTTCATAGAATACAGGCTAGGGCCTCTGGGCAACCCAGTGTTGAAAGCAGGGAGGGGGTGTTAGCTTACAGACAAGTCCACTAGGCTCCTCCTAGGAACACAGCAACAACAGCCACCTAGCAACAGCTTATATTATCACCTGCTGCCATGTGTGAGGCAGGTGGTGTATAAAAGGATTATTCACTACACATCTCTGTCTCTGTCTCTGTCTCTCTCTGTCTCTCTCTGTCTGTCTCTCTTCCCCTCCCTCCTAGTCTTTCTCTCACTCTCTCCTCCTTCACTCTGTCTCTGTCTCCACATGTTCTGGCTGGCTCTTCTTCACCCCTTCCCTACTTTCCCTCCTCTCTTCTGTTTCTGTCCTTCTCTGTTCCTCCCCCACTTTCTCTGTCTCTACCCCTGGCCTCTCCTCCCTTCACCCAATAATAAGTCTTTAAAACTAGGTTTGTCACATGGTGTGATTCCCTACAGGACATCTTGGCAGGGCCTGCTGAAATGCTCCATCCCTCAGCATTATATATAATATATACCATCTCCATCTCTAGTTCTATATCTATCTATCTATCTATCTATCTATCTATCTATCTATCTATCTATCTATATCTACCTACTCTCTCTCTGTCTCTCTCTCCTCTTCTCTCTCGCTCTCGCTCTCATTCTCGCTGTCTCTCTCTCTTTCTCTCTCCTGCCATTTTATAAAACACAGCAGGGGAGAGTGAAGGCAGGAGAAGGAACTCAGTTAACAGAGAAATACTAGTCATGCATACAGGATTCTACAGTTTTACTCTGCATAGTGAGTTTTCTTTTGTAGATTTTACCTCTTGCCAATTCTTTAGATCAAGTCTCCTCCAGGGTCTCTGGAATCCTCTCTTACTGAAAGGCATCTCCATACTTCATTGTTGCAAACAAAGAACTGGTGTTTAAGAAGCACTTGTCTCCTGTCTAGCAATTTTCCTGCCAGCAGACACTTAATTGGAAAACATACAGTTTCAAAATAGAGTATTTTATTCCTGCATTTAAAAAATTACTTTCTGGGGCTGGAGGTGCATCAGTGGTTAAGAGCACTGGCTGCTTTTGCAGAAGAACCAAGTTTGATTCTCAGTATCCACGTGGTGTTTCCAAATCATCTATCACTTCAGGTCCAGGGGTTTGGATGTCCTCTTCTTGTCTCCCTGGGTGCTAGGCCTGTGTTGCACAGAAGTGCATGCATTCAAAACATATAAGATAGGAAAGAGAGAAAGAATGAATGAATGAAAGAGAGGAAAAAAGAAGGAAAGAAAGAACAAAAGTTTTAAACATTCACTTCCTCTTTCCTTTCTCTCTATCTCACAATTCTTCTATGCCATTTCACATCCCAGTATACCCAATTCTGTGCACATGTGTGCGGTGGTGAATAGAGTCCACTGATAGAGAGAGGGACTGAAGTTGAACATGCCATTTGGAAAGGCCAGAAGCCAAAGGAATATCTGTTATACCAGGTACTTTTATCCAGCCATGCCTCTCCTTTGGACTTTATTTTTCTATCAGAGAGAGAGAGAGAGAGAGAGAGAGAGAGAGAGAGAGAGAGAGAGAGAGAGAGAGAGAGAGAGAATGTAGGGTCAACAGTGGGAGAGAAGAGAGGGAGTGCTTCTTCCTGCTGTAAAGTATCAGCGCTTCTTGTCGGCACATTCCCTTTGCTTCCACACACATTCCAGCTTGACTGAACCTACAGAACCATGGCTCACTATGCTACTGTGCTCTACTGAGTGTCCTTGACTTGGGAGCTCAGGAAAAGCATGTCGGCAGGTGGTGGTTCTTCTGAAGTGGCATTTCCCCATTCCCCTTGGTGCTCACAGTTGCTGTTCTGGAAGAAGAGATGGAAAGATTGGAGGTGGGGAGAGGCCGTGCGCGCTGGCACATGTGCTGAGCAGCTGAGTCACGCAGGGTCGGGCGGTTACATGGATATTATTTTGAGTTGAGGCTACCAGATAGAATTTCTCCAACTATGGGGATGGGCACAGAGCCTAAAGGAAGAAAGTAGGCACAGTTCTCCAGATGATACCATCCGTTGGAATCTGCTCTCTGGGGATGTCAACACATGAAGCCCCTTCCTTCAGTAGCTCCTGGGGTTCTGAACCACAACCCCAGATTTCATGAGGTCCATTTGAAGGGATCTTTAAATTTGCATTTTGAACACACACACACACACACATACACACACACACACACAGACACAGGCACACACACACAAACACACACCACACACACACACACACACACAGGCACGCACACACACAAAGCATTGAGCATTTTCCCTCCAGGCTCTCTTGTCAGAGCTTACCACCATGCCTGCTAGTTCCCATGGTAGTTCTAGATAGCTTCCTCTCTTGCATACTCAGGTGATTTTATGTATTTATACCCCATGTAGGAAGCACCAATGAGAGAAAACATATGCTATTTGTCTTTCTGAGTCTGGTTTACTGTGCTTGATATGATTATTTCCAGTTGTATCCATTGTCCTCAAAACAATACGACTTTGTTCTTTATGACCAGAAATGTTTTCATTACGTATATGTAATCACCATGTTTTTCTGCTCCCCCAGTGTTGGACAGCTGGGTCGGCTCTGTCACTTAGCTATTGTGAGTAATACTGTCATGAACATTGATGTTCAAGTCTCTCTGGGCTATGGTGAGTTGGAGTCCTTTGGGTGGGTTCTTACATCGTAGATTTTTTTGTTTGTTTTTTTTGTTTTGTTTTTGTTTTTGTTTTTTGAGAAATCTCTATATTGACTTCTATAGTGGCTAGATTAGGTAATAGTCCCAACAGTATATCAAGGTTCACTTTAGTCCACACCCATGTCAACATTTATCTTTTCTATTTATGCTATTTGTTTTCTAATGGTTGCCATTCTGACAGGGACTACATTCATGTTTTTCTTACGATTAACAAGTTTGGATATTTTATCAGTACTTATTGGCCACTTACATTTTCTTTAAAAAATAGTATTAATTGTATTAGCTTATTTATTTATTGGGCTGTTTGATTACTTGCTGTTTAGCTTCTGACTTCTTTGGTAGTCTAGCCATGCATAGGAGAAATGAAACTAGATCCTTGTTTTTCTTCTTGTACAAAAATCAACCCCAAAGACTGAAGACCTGAATGGAAGGACCCCAAACTCTAAAACTGTAAGAAGAAGAAAGACAACACCTCATGGTACAGGCATGGGAAGGGCTTTCTGGATAGGACCCTTGCTCAGGAAATAAGGTCAACAAATGATCTCATGGAATTCTAAAAGCTCCTTGACAGCAAAAGACTCAATTAAATGGTTGCCGGGCCTGGGTATGGGACGGGAGAATAGCTTTGCAAGCTATACATTTGAAGGGCTATTTGAAGAGCCATTGTAAAGAGACTACAGGAGTTATTTCAACTAGAATGTAAGAAACAGGTATGGATCTTTGGCTCTTTAAAAAAAAATTTCCAGTGATCTGCCCACATGACCTTCACTGTGTTCTCTGGATGTAAAGAGAGATAACTGGGGTTTGAGGGGACAGAACTCAGAGGTGGTACTGTTACTATCCAAGGGTCTCAACTGAGTTCATTTTTTCTGTTAAAGAATGAAAAGGCAGGACAGGTAGCAGTGGAGAAATCTCAAACATAGTAGACAGAAGCAGAGAGATTTGGAAGGTGAAGAAAGATTTTCACCAAGGAAGAGGAACCACATAATCACAGTAGGAACACAGAGAAAAAAATATTTCTGCAAACATGGTGGGGGGGTGGGGAGTCAGGGATGGGGTGGGGGGAAAGTGACACAAGGGACAGGGATGGAGTCGGGGGGTGGGGGGCGGGAGTTGGGAGACAGAATCCATAACTAGGGAAGCCAAGCTGAAGTCCAGCCTCCTGGGAGGTTTTAAAGTCTTTGTAGGGTCTTTCTCCCCCTAATTTAGGGTTGGTCAGTTTGAAGAAAGACAGCATAGCTGATTGACCCACAACTGTTGTGTAAGCATTTCTTATCTGGCCTTGAACTTGTTGAGACAGCCCATTAGTGTATGTGACTTACTGGCACACACACACACACACACACACACACACACACACACACACACAAAGGAGAGAGAGAGAGTGAGAGAAAGGAGAAAAAGGAGAAAAAGCCCACAAGGCCTTTATTTTAAACTGATGTCTCAGATTAGAAGGTGAGAGAGATGCTGGCTATCTTGGGAGTTTATGTCTTCATTACCTAGCCGTGGCTCTGCTCCCTGTCTGCCTATTAAGGAGTCTGTTAAACAGCTAGTGCCTAAGCACTGTAAATGTGATTAAAAGGCCATGGCTTTGGTCACAGACCCTGGATGGGGGTGCCTTGTACCTAATATTGTTGTTTTGTTAATGGATCTCTTTATTAACCTTCTTCCTAAGTATTTATATTTTATATCCATAGGTTAGTGTAGCTCTCGCCTTGGCCGGGGGAGCTTCTGTAGTAAGAGGTTAGCAGGTAATGAAGTGACCCCTAACTGGTCTAAGCGCTCTTGTGAGTGCTCAGTCCTATGGAATGTCTCCACCAAAGCTCAGGGAACATGGAGGAAGAGGAGACAGAGAGGCTGTAGGAACTGGAGAAAGTAAAGGACTGCTGTGGGATGCCATCTTCTGGACACAACATGGCTGTCGAATTCCTAAATGCACCACAGCTCCTGTGATCTGGACAAGATCGAAGGAAAAAGATTGGTCAGCATTCCGGCAAGCAGGACCAGACTGGACTCAGTGAATTACCAGAGGGAGAAAGAGACAGAGACAGAGACAGAGAGTGAGACACACAGAGAGACATACACAGAGTGACAGAGAAACAGACAAAGACAGAGAGACTGACAGACAGAGAGAGAGAGACAGAGAGAGACAGAGACAGAAAGACAGAGAAAGGTAGAGATAGAGACAGACAGACACAGACTGACAGACAGACAGACACACATATATATATACGCATACATATATACACACAGGCACACAGCCACACACACACACACATACACAGACAATCACACAGAGGCACACTCAGACACAAGCACAGACACACACACAAACACAGACAGACAGATATGTACACATATACAAGCATAGATACAGAAGCACCCGTATCCTATTGATTTTATTTCTCTGAAGAAATAGTGAATAATTAAGAGTTTTCATTAAAGGAACCCCTTGGGTAATGTCATTTGATAGTCCTCTGGACTATCAAGTAACTTGGGAGTGAGTTCCATGTGCTTCGGTATTTAGTTAAATTTCCTAAGTGTGCCTCTTTTTTACTTTCTGTTAAAACAAGTGTTCCTGGCACTTCAGTGGAAAGCTCCAAGTGCATAAAGGCCTCTTGCTAGATATCTAGGAGAGAGAGAGAGAGCGAGGGAGAGAGAGAGGGAGAGAGAGAGGGAGGGAGGGAAGGAGAGAGAGAGAGAGAGAGAGAGAGAGAGAGAGAGAGAGAGAGAGAGAGAGAGAGAGAGAGCTGGGAATTACTTGGGGTGGATTAAATGCTGCTAATGTAACTTTTCCTCAGAAGAAACTTTTGAGGAAATGGGTAACACTAGGTTGTGTAGGAAACAGATGAATGCCTTTCTGTCGAGAACATGTATGGAGTCTCTTTCCTTGGAACATGAGATGCTCAGTCGAGAACATGTATGAAGTCTCTCCTTAGAACATGAGATTCTCAGAGTAGAGTCATTGCTGGTCTTAGCAGTGGAATGGGTTTTATAGAGATGTCATCTGTCTTATTTTAGAATCTGCCCTGAGAGTGAGTGGCACAGGAGAATTGCATTTGGGGGAGTCAGTGCTAAATCTCAGCACTGCCTGCAAGAATTGTCTAGCTTGAAGCAAGGTCATACGTAGGAAAAGTGCAGATCTGGTCCCATTGTCTCCAAACTGCATCTCCAGTGAGGACCTTTTCTCACCTTACATAGTGTTTTTTTTTATTGGTTTAGAGTATGGATGGTGCTCCACCATGAAAAGATAAAACAAAAATCTCAAGTCCTGCATGGAGGCTTAGTTCTCTAACCCTAGCACTTGGGGAGTGTAGGCAGGAGGATCAGGGGTTCAAGGCCATCATCAATTATATGGCAAGTTTAAGACTAGCCTGCTTCAAAACAAAAAAACAAAAAAAAAAACCCCAAAAAACCAAAAAAACCAAAAACCAAAAACCAAACAAACAAAACCGCAAAATAAAGGGAAAAAATAGAGAAAAATTTGAATCCTGCTATGGTGATTTATGCCCATAATCTTGATGCCTGAAAGACTGAAGTAGAAACTCAGAATTTAAGACCAGCTTGGACCACTTATGTCCAACAAATTTAAAACACCATTTCTTTCTTTTTTTTTGTTTTTGTTTTTGTTTGTTTGTTTGTTTTTCTTTTTTTTTCGAGACAGGGTTTCTCTGTGTAGCCCTGGCTGTCCTGGAACTCACTTTGTAGACCAGGCTGGCCTCGAACTCAGAAATCCACCTGCCTCTGCCTCCCGAGTGCTGGGATTAAAGCTGTGCGCCACCACGCCCGGCTTAAAACACTGTTTCTTTAATTACAAGTGCAAGGATCCATACAGAAAGGACTCTGTTCTGGGATGATAATGTTGTGTATTGAAGTGTGATATCCATAGCAGATGCAGGACTCAGCATCATACCTTGACTGTTTGAGAGTTGCCTGTTGGCCAGCAGGCTTATCAACATTGGGAATTACCATGACTTGGCAAGCCAGATAGCTTGGATATGGATTGCCGGAACCCACATAAAAAAACTTGTGCAGTAACACAGGTCTGTAATCCTTGGCTCCTATGGGAACATGTGAGGTGTAGACAAAAGAATTCTCAGAAGTTCAATGGCCGGCTAGTGTGACTCATACAGTGGGAACCTATGAGAGACCTTTCCTCAGACATGGTAGTTTGTCTTCCAACCTTCATATATGCACAGTGGCATGCATGCCCCCATACTCTTACACAAAAGCATGTATCACATCATATATACACAACGCAATACATGCACACACAATTTTAAAAAGGAAAAAAGAATTTTCAGTATGGTGATCCATATCCCTAACCCAACACTTGGGAGGTAGAAACAGGGGATATATATATAAATTCATAGATGCAATCTTTGATGAAGTGTGTGTAATGGAATTTTCCTCTTCCCGTGTCCGTCTGCAGGGTAGTTAGTCTCAAACTATTTCCATCAATTCCTCATGGGCAAAAGTCCTTTCAGCATTTTTATGCAATTATTTTCATCCTTATAGGGCTGACTCTTGGCAGCCACGGGGGTTACCCAGAGTCTCTGTTCTACCAGAGTGACACCATGCCCTGCCGGTTAGAAGCAGCATGGGGATGCTGCTATGCAGGAACACACAGGAAGGGAACACACTGACAGTAAAACCACATGCCTCACAGGGTGGCTTAACCTAGATTTCTGCCCTAAAAAGGGGGCTGTGGCAAGATCAATGGCAGCAGCTTGGGACAGGATGCCCAGTTCTTTGATTCTGCTGGATTTCTTGTTGAGGGCAGAGTTTGGCTTTGAAGACTCTTTAGACAAACTTACTAGAAAACATACTTTCTTAGAAGTCCCATCTGTCACTCTGGTGGTAAGTGAGAGCCAAACTCCATTTGCTCTGGTCCTAGTCTTGTGATGATTAAACAGAAACTTGATGCTGAGATGTAGCAAGGGGCCAGTATGTTACCTTGGCTTTGGAGTCAGGATGTGTCTGCAAATGGTCCCACCTTGGAGCCTTCAAAGGTGTTTTGACCAAGGGTAAGGGCGGTGGCAGTGGTGGGGGTGGGAGGGAGGGATGGTGTATTGAAGAAGATGTTCAGTCCATTTTCCTATACTTCCAATAAGTCTTTGACCCATGTTCCCAAATCACCCAGTAAGTAGAGGCGTGGCTCTCTTCTCCAACTCTAGCTGTGTGTAGGTTGGTTTCTTTCTAACTTATTTAATCTTAGCCTTATAAGGTCTTGCCTGGCTCTATCAAGCACTTTGGCAGTAAGAACCCACATTTGTACATGACCTTTTCTTGATCTTCTGATGCCTATTTCAGTCACCACATACCTAATCTTTTTAAAGATTTTGCTGAAAGCACCCTGTTATAGCTGTCTCGTATGAGGCTATGCCAGTGCCTGGCAAATACAGAAGTGAATGCTCACAGTCATCTATAAGATGGAACACAGGGACCCCAATGGAGAAGCTAGAGAAAGCACCCAAGGAGCTGAAGGGGTCTGCAACCTCATAGGTGGAACAACAATATGAACTAACCAGTATCCCCAGAGCTTGTATCTCTAGCTGCATAAGTAGCAGAAGATGGCCTAGTCGGCCATCACTGGGAAGAGAGGCCCCTTGGTATTGCAAACTTTATATGCCCCAGTACAGGGGAATGCCAGGGCCAAGCAGTGTGAGTGGGTGGGTAGGGGAGCAGGGTGGGGGGAGGGTATAGGGAACTTTCGGGATAGCATTTGAAATGTATATAAAGAAAATATCTAATAAAATAAATAAATAAATAAATAAATAAATAAATAAAATAAAAAATTTTTAGATTTATTTTAGTTTTATGTATATGAGTACTTTGCCCCATGTGTGTCTATTCATGACAGTGTTTTTTTTTTTAAGATTTACTTATTTTATGTTCATGTATATGAGTACACTGTCTTCATACACACCAGAAGAGAGCATCAGATCTCATTACAGATGGTTGTGAACCACCATGTGGTTGCTAGGAATTGAACCCAGAACCTCTGGAAGAACAGCTAGTGTTCTTAACCATTGAGCCATCTCTCCAACCCACACATCTAATCTTCGTGTACCTGATTTCTTCCCTCCTGGATGGCCAAGTTTCCTTCTGTTTAGTTCCCCTAGCATTCGTCATGCCATGTCTATTTGTATGTGATTGAGCCTTTCTGTCTTCTCAGCTGCATTTCAGGCTAAAGGAACATGGCGACCTCCAGATCTTCCTGATTCCACTATTTGCAATACATGTGCCTAACTCTAGGCAAAGTTCCATCACACCACAAAGTTGGGGAAGGAAAGAGAGGCCTGCCATTCACTCTCTTACCACTGGTTTGATCAGGCATTGTGTATCTAAAGAGTTAACAGAAATCTCACAATTCTACAGTTTATGTTGAGAATAAATAAACGACAAGTGCAAGCAATTATTAGAGAAAAGTTTAATGAATACCAATTTGGTTTTAAAAGCATTGTCAAAGAGAAAAACCACATTGTGCACCCAGTCCTAGTTTTAGACCCTTGTATATTTTTTCACTCCCACAAATTCTTTTTATTATAGATAATTATTGATGTTTCCATTCTTTCCATGAGGAAACAGGTTCAGAGTGGAGGGGCAGGCAGCCAGCTGCAGCCGTGTTCATTCTCTGCCTTTAGAAAACATGCTTCATAGCCTCACACACCCAGGAGGCTCTGTGCTATAGAGCAAGCTCAACAGCTGTCAGAAACCTCTTCCCAGGCAGTAGAATCTCACACGTGAAGCAATTTTTAGCAAAAAGCATTACATACGAACAGTACACACTAGGATGAATGTATGCTGCATGCTAGTAGAATCAATAGTGGGAATATAAGTATACCAAAATTAATGTAAAATTTATTTTGGAAATATTATCTTTTAAAATTTGTTTTTCCTTCTCTGGGAGCCATGCCTCTGGGCATGACACCATCATTGTCATACAGCAAAACACACATTCTCTGAGTGATTATGGCTGGTTATTTACAGACATTGTCCTCTCAAAATCTTAGAACAATAGTGTGATCCAGGTCACTCTTTCCATTTACTGGTGAAGAAGCAACTAATGTTTTTACGGAGGTAACTGAGGCTATTTGACTGAGCGCACATCATAGCTAATCGACAAGATGGGTAGGATTCAAACAGGAAGCCAAGGTTTTACCTTAATTACTGGTATCAGCCACTGGGAGCTAGGCAACCTCTTTCTGTGTACTTTAGTCTCAGTGTACATAAAGTTCTCAGCTTCATGGAAAATGATGTAGAATGTCACGGCGAACTCAGTCAACTATATATACTCATATACATCCATATTCATAGATACTTATATATGTATATATATATATATGTATATATATATATGCAAGCATCCATACACACACACACACACACACACACACACACACACACACACACATATATATATATATATATGAATTATATCTTGGATTAAGCATGTTCTCGACTGCATTTCCATTGTACTGTGTTGTGTTTCCATGGTCAGTGGCCTTACTTATGCTTCTGTGTCCTTGTGAGCAGAAGACCTGTCTCCTATGTATCATATTCTGCCACTGACTGGTCTAAGGTTGGCTCAAGTTCCATCCTTAGCATCATTAGTGGGTGTGCATGGAAGATGTGTGCATGGCTCTAAATGTGGGTGATTTAGAAGGTGTGTGTGTGGCAGAGGATTCTGTGTGTTGAGCATGTGACCTGTGAACTTGGGCTTTCTCCTTTCTTCTTCCTTCTTGGGAACATAAGGCTATGATGGCAAAACCAGCATTACTTTTCATAAGCAAGGCTGTAGCAGCTATTTTCTCTTCTCTTCTCTTTCTCCAAATATTGAGCTTTGCCAGCCCTGCTGTAGCTGGTTGAAGGGGACCAAACCTCTCAGGAAGACGGACTTGGTTCCGTTTGACCAGCCAGAGCAGGGGGCCACTCCCTTTGGAGGTGACTGCAGCCTGAAGCTTGTGAAGTCCTTGGAGTTTGAGCACCACTTGTCCAAGCCTGTAACAGAGAGAACCACATTAGCATGAATCAACCCCAAAGAGAACATTATCCTGACTAACCTCTCACAGAGCTTGAAAGAAATCTCACAAAGTCGTATGCTTTTTAGTTTTTATTTATTTATTTTATTTAGCTCTTATTTTTTTTTCAAATTGGAACATTAGGCACGAAAATGGAATACAGTTATAGAATATGGAAAAAATAGACACTCTTTTCTTTTATATTCTAAAATAACCTTAACATTGTCAAGTATATTTGTATGCATATGTAAATGTACATTATATAACCCTCTATGAATGTATCATGTTTGCATTAAAAATGAAATATAAGTGGGTGGGGAATATACAGTAACTATGATACTGAGTTTCTTGTTTTCTTGTAATTTAGATGTTTTTCTTTATAGCTTTTCTCATTTATGCATGTTCTGAATCAATATATTTTAATATTATAAATATTTATCTGTGGCATTTTAATTTTACCTTACATGATATCTGTAAGGCTCATTCATATGAATATGGTAACTACAATTCACTAATTTACATTGTTTGACAGTTTTTTTATTATTTAAATATATTATATTCATTCCTTCTCCCAGTAATAGCTATCACAGTCCTTTGGTTTGAAAGAATGGGTGGAACTGACTTTAGTAGAGTCTATCGAGGGAAACAGAGGCATTTTTGGTTCTTGTAGATCATGAAGAAGTCTGGATTCCAGTATGTAAGAACTTACAAGTTGACCTTTTAAGCGAAAAGTAACATTTACCACCCTGACATACCCAGGAGTGGGGTCCCCAAACTCATGTACCCTGCTTTCCCAGTGATTCTGAGGTATCTAAAGTTTGAGAACCATTGAATAGAAGGGGTATCCTCTGCTTTCGGCTTGTTAGTAGTAAAGTGAGATCAAGTGTAGGTAAGAAGGAAAGGCTCCCCGAAAATATGGCTTGCTATCTCCATAAGGTATTGGCATAAGGAGAGGAAAGATGTAGGCCGAAAAGATAGTTGAGTGCTTGCAGAAAACCAACTTTCTCCTTTGGGGCTAGTTACTGGCTAACATGTTTTCTTCTTCTTGATAAATAGAAGTCATTGAGAAGAAAGTATGGCCAGGCAGTGGTGGCACACACCTAAAATTCCAGCACTTGGGAAGCAGAAGCAGATGGATCTTTGAGTTTGAGGCCAGCCTGTTCTACAGAGTGAGTTCCAGGACAGCCAACACTACACAGAGAAAGTCTGTCTCTAAAAACAAAACAAAATAAAACAAACAAAACCATCCTGAAATTTTCTGGGTTCAAAATCCACTGATGCATTCTTGATTTTATTTATTTATTTATTTATTTATTTATTTATTTATTTATTATTTATCTATTTATTAATTATTTATTTGATATTGAGAATTTGATACTGAGAAATATCATATAATGATGTTTGGTATTGAGGTGTTAAGTAGCATCTTGACAGGTCAGCATGTTTGTCTATACTGTGGAAAACATGCCTAGTTTGCCTCTTGTGAATTTTGATAGTAATGAAGGGTGTTCTAAGTTCCTAGGGTACACAGAGGAGACTAGCAAGGCTTGTAGGAGAGTCTGAGGGGCAATTATGCCTGCCTCTGAGGCCAAAACTTCACTTTTAACTCCATCTTGCCTAGAGAGTGTGCCCCATCACTCATCAACAAGAATTTATACTTATCTGTGAATGTGTTAAAATCCACTGGACACGTTTAGAAGTGAGGTAGCCAGGTGCCTGGCTTCTTCCAGATGGACTCTAGTTAGAGAGGCCTGTCTCGAATCATCAAGGTACCTCATACTTTAAAGCACCCAACAGGGCACTGCAGAAAAGGCAACTGGATAAAGGCACACCTATCATGTATGAATGTTGTGATGAGAGAAATTAGCATTACAAAATACAGTGTGACTCTAGGATAGTACTAAAGTTCCTCTGTGTCCTGGGCCACACCTCCTTGGTGTGAATCTTCTTGGCTTGGCTGTCACAATCTTACCTTCTCCACTGTCCTTTTTCTAATGATAGGCGTCTTGTGACTCCTGCCCTCTATCTCCTCCCATGTCTATCTTGTCCACAGCTTATGTTAGGGAACAAGAAGCCAGGCAACTGCAGGGGCAGAGACAGCCTGGCTGTCTGAGATTATTTCTGAAAAAGAATTCTGAACACAGCTCCCCCAACTCTTTCCTTGTGTTTGCCCATGTCTTTTGATCCAGCCTCAGCAACACAGCCATCTATATAACATATCTCTGATTTCAGAACGACATGAAACCAAACACCAGGGTAGAAAAAAAAATCCATGGGCTAGTTAGAAAAAAAGATAGGCTGTCAATGGAAAGAAGTTCAGTTTGAAGCATCAGATATTTTATATAAAAAAGACTGAAGTCTAAAACAGAAAGGACAGAGATTTTTTTTCCTGGAAAATGCCAGTGTCGGACACCATACTAATAAATACAGGTTTTCTCGATCTTCACACATTGACATTTTGACCTGGGTACTTCTTTGCTATGGAGATGGTCTGTACACTATACATGCTTCGTTGCACCCCTGGTCTCCACACCCTAGACACCAGGAATACCCTAAGTGTGACAACAATTTTTCCAAATTACCCACTTCCTGGGAACTGATCCACAGTGGTACGATCCTATGCTCAGTCCTCTAACTGGCCCTTCTCTATTAATCTCCCCCCATCCACCACCCCTGTTCCACACTCTCACCTATCCCCAGAAGAATAGGGTGGCATGCTCATGATGGTAGCTAGGGAACTACCTGGTTCCTGAAAGAGGGATGTAGTGGTCCCCAGTGTGGCTGCATCTCACTTGGGAGTATGAACACTGCCCAGTGTGTTCGGTATGCTGATGTTTTTGAGGGTCCAGGAAATACACATATCCTTTATCTTCCTTTTTTGCCATTCTGGGCTTCTGGGCATGGTGCCAGTCTTCAAATGCCATGGTGCTTCATTTTGTTTTGGGTAAGAGCTCAGGCTGCATGTTTAATGGAGTCTTAGCCTGCATCTGGCATATCACTACAGCGCCTCTTCTCGGTTTCCCTCTAGAGTCTACCTCCTTCATGACATGAGCTTAGACACTAGAGTCAGAACTGGGAACACAGGGCACTGGGTTGAGAACAAAGGAACTTAGGCCACTGAATGATTGCAGCACTATTTTAGGACCCCCATCTTTCTTCAGACAGTGTGACCCAGAAGCAACACACTGACATGGGGTTGTGAAGTAGAAAGAACAGCAGCAGGGCCAGGAGATGTGGAGCCTTCTACCAGGGTGGTGTTCTTCAGAGCCCAGTAGTTGTATACTCTCTGTTTATAACACAAGTCACACACCTGGCACCATGAACTATCCCTGAGCTTGCTTGGTAGAAACATCCATTGCAGGAGCCATATGAGCAGAGGAAGGAACTAGGACCCCGGGAGCTGATTCCCTGAGAGTAGATGTGAAGGATGTTGGTATAAAGGGGCTAGGATGGGGAGCATAGTTGACCTGAAACCCAGTATTGTGGGAGAAGTCTGTAGAGGTAGATTTCTGGGGAAGAGGGCACCTGCAGGTAAGAAAATGTAGCCAAGGAACGAAGAAGTCAACAGCATATTCTCTGGGTGGAGCCATCGGCCTTGAAGAAGCACTTGCCAAAACCACACACTTCCTTACATTCCATAGTGCTGAGATATCTATGAGGATATAAAGAAGCATGTGGCCTGGGGAAGCTGTGTCCTCCGAGGCACTTGTCACGCAGAAGGAAAAGCTGCTTTCTTCCTTGCACAAGTGAGAAGTGTGAAGAATCTCTGGGACCTGACTTCATCCATTCTACACTCCCAGAAACTATCCTGGAGTAAGGTGCCATCTTGGCCTAACAGGCAGAGCTTGTTGGGAACAAATTTCCCCCTATACACTTCAGTCTGAGATCAAGGACCCCAAGGCTCCCCCAAAGGCCACTAGAGATTTCAGCGTAGTTATGGCCAGGCAACCTGTGTTATCACTATAATTACCAGGGTGCAGGTTGCAGGGTGGATTTGAAAATGCTTCTTTTTCTTCTTCTTCTTCTTCTTCTTCTTCTTCTTCTTCTTCTTCTTCTTCTTCTTCTTCTTCTTCTTCTTCTTCATCTTCTTCTTCATCTTCTTCTTCTTCTTCTTCTTCTTCTTCTTCTTCTTCTTCTTCTTCTTCTTCTTCTTCTTCTTCTTCTTCTTCTCCTTCTCCTTCTCCTTCTCCTTCTCCTTCTCCTTCTCCTTCTCCTTCTCCTTCTCCTCCTCCTCCTCCTCCTCCTCCTCCTCCTCCTCCTCCTCCTTCTCCTTCTCCTCCTCCTCCTCTTCCTCCCCCCTCCCCATCCCCCCTCCCCTCTTCCTCCTTAATATTATGGAACTAATAGAACATTAAAACAGGGGTAACATGTGGAGAACTGCTCAGCTTAGAGGCTGGCCCAGGCGCTATTGTACTTCCTATTTGGGTTGCTTGGAATATGCTGACAGGCTGCAGCTGCCAGATGAGCATTCCAACACAATTGTTCATTGTGGAAGGGATCTTTTTTTGTTCAGCCCCTGCTGCTCGTGGCCAATCACCTGCGTCACAATCTGTGAGGCCTGGGCTGTAGGAGATGAATGGACACTGGCAGCTGTTGAGCCATTCAGGGTCTGACTGATCACCCTGGATGGGGAAAATTAAGGGTTTGAACTTCTTGGCATAGAATTCTCTGTCAGGAAATAGAGAAGCAAGCTAAGAGGAGAAGAAGGGTCCCGAACTGGCTCATAGCTCTGTGAGGGCTGCTTCATACAATCAACAAACAATAATAACTTTTTAATAATAATAAAAAGTAACTTTTTTCAGATAAGTTTTATATGACAGGATCATTTTCAATGTCTTCCCTATGCCAGCTCTTTGAATCCTCATATCTATGTGAAACTGTTTTACCCGCTTGTTTCTGGTTTTACACATGAAGATATGGCTCTAGAAGTGAATTAAATTACTTATATGCAAATGGAAATTATTAAAAAAAAAGAAAAATCAAACCAGATTGGAAGAACAGCCTTGGATCAGTCCAGGCTTTCTTTATGAGAGCTTGGAAGGTAAGAGGTGTTGGGAAGGAAGGGAGGAAGGAAGGAAAGAAGGAAGGACACAAAGGTTTTATATTCCATTTTCATCCTTCTGCAGTTTTGAGCTTGGTATGCTGGTATTGCATTGATTTAGAAGTCATGTGTGTGTGTGTGTTTCCCTCCCTTAGGTGTGTAGGAAAATGATCCAGGCATACTAGCATACTAGTCAAAATCTTTCTGCATGACACAGGGAACAATCCAGTAATTCACTTAATGTAATCTATTGGCTGTTTAAGATTCTTTCTGCTCTGAAAGGATACCATTCTTCTTGGATTAAGCATAAGCTTTATGTAAGGGAATCTATGGCCAAACTTCCTGCACATTTGGTGGATTGGTCTATCCAAAGCACAGTGCCAGGGACAGATAACTCTGTAGCGGGCTACTCAGGTCAAAGGAGATGTTGTCTTCTCTCAAAGATGACTTTGAGACCAAAGTGTGGGCACTTTGCCCCTTCTTAGAAATGAGGAACAAAACACCCATGGAAGGTTGAGACAAAGTTTGGAGCTGAGACAAAAGGATGGACCATCTAGAGACTGCCACACCCGGAGATCCATCCCATAATCAGCCTCCAAACGCTGACACCATTGCATACACTAGCAAGATTTTGCTGAAAGGACCCAGATGTAGCTGTCTCTTGTGAGACTATGCCGGGGCCTGGCAAACACAGAAGTGGGTGCTCACAGTCAGCTATTGGATCGAACACAGGGCCCCCAATGGAGGAGCTAGAGAAAGTACCCAAGGAGCTAAAAGGGTCTTCAACCCTATAGGTGGAACAACAATATGAACTAACCAGTACCCCCGGAGCTTGTGTCTCTGGCTGCATATGTATCAGAAGATGGCCTGGTCGGCCATCAGTGGAAAGAGAGGCCCATTGGTCGTGCAAACTTTATATGCCTAAGTACAGGGGAATGCCAAGGCCAAGAAATGGGAGTGGGTGGGTGGGGGAGGGTCTGGGGGACTTTTGGGATAGCATTGGAAGAGCTGGAGAGATGGCTCAGTGGTTAAGAGCACCGACTGCTTGCTCTTCCAAAGGTCCCGAGTTCAAATCCCAGCAACCACATGGTGGCTCACAACCATCTGTAACAAAATCTAACTCCCTCTTCCGGAGTGTCTGAAGACAGTTACAGTGTACTCACATATAATAAATAAATAAATAAATAAATAAATCTTTAAAAAAATGGCGGGAAGGGTTGTAAGATGGAGAACATAAAGACACACGCTTCCTTGCGGTTGACAAAGAACGTTGATAAAGAAACTGTGTGTTACGTGTTTCCAGATCATTTAATTACTTTATGTTAGCCTTTATATTATTATGCCTTTGATGGGTGGTGTTGAGGAGACTTGGGAGACTAGGTGTGTCATCCAGTCACTTGTACATTGTGTTGTGTTGGTAACACCCACCTTTCTCCTCATCTATAGCCAGATCCCAGGATATTTATCTGAAAGTAGTGGTTGAGGAGCCCCATCTGCCCACCAAAAGGTGATTGGTGATTAATGAGATACCACGTGAAGGTCTTGAGTGTCTTAAGAGAACAAGCTAATGATAATATGTCACTCAGCACGATACTGAAAACAGGGTTTATTCTCCACCACCCAACTCGATCCCACAATTGACTAATTCATAAAAGCCTCCAATTCTAAGGTGTTCTTCCCTCATTTCAACGAAGCAAGGGTATTGAGAAGCATCAGGACTTAAGCAACAGTGAAAGTGGTGCCAAAATCATAAGCAACAGCCGTAGTTTTTCCTTTCCTTTCCTTTCCTTTCCTTTCCTTTCCTTTCCTTTCCTTTCCTTTCCTTTCCTTTCCTTTCCTTTCCTTTCCTTTCCTTTCCTTTCCTTTCCTCTCCTCTCCTCTCCTCTCCTCTCCTCTCCTCTCCTCTCCTCTCCTCTCCTCTCCTCTCCTCTCCTCTCCTCTCCTCTCCTCTCCTCTCCTCGTCTTGTCTTGTCTTTTTTTCCTGAGCTGAACATTTGTGTAGTAGAACACAAATAGTACAAACACTGACTTACAAGGACATGAGGATGGTGAATTCCTGGTGATAGTCTTTGGAACATTTCTGAGATTTTGAGAAAATTGGGAATGGTTTGAGCCAGGGAGAAGAGCAGATTACAGACCAACACAGTGCTGTAATCTCCAAGGTTATTGGATGCAACGGGTATGAGGGTGAAGACCGGGACTTGATTATAGCCTCAGTTTCCTTATTTGAAACATGGGAACAATAATGCTTATGCAACAAGAAACTCCAGTGAGAGACTTTTGGGAAGTGTAAAGTGCTGTGAGCATGTATTAGTTTAAAAAATTGTTTTATTATTAATAATAGTAGTATTTAATATCTTCCTTACTAATTCAGTGACTAGGTATGCATACCATGTGGGGCTTTATGCATGACCTACTTAAAAGCCTTTCATTTACATAAAATTATTCTTATATATGGATTTACTCATAAGTAGTTAGGAAAGCTTCACTATTACTAAAAGATGTCCTCCTAAGAATTCTGGTCTGCCTCAAAAAAGCCCTGAAAACATTTTGACATGTCTGTAAAGAAGCTGAGAGGAAGGGTCTTCATCAGCATCTAACAAGAATCATCCCATTGTGCTGAGTCCTGGGGCCCCAGTCTCAGTGTGGGGACCTTTGTGAGTGACTTAGTAAGATGCTCAGACATTCCCTTTAGTTACTACAGGGCATGTTTTTCTCTGATGATAGATCTGCATTGAGACTGTCAGCCCTTTACTGAAAGAGGAGAAAAGACCTGGGCCATGTTGAATGTCACCTGCAGCTCCCTCTCTGCATCTCCAGTGAAGGCATCTTTGTGTTCCTTCCCTGTTCTGTCTCTGAGCCTGGTCAAGCTTTCTGTTTGTAACAGTGGAAGCACAGGGAGGAGTGGCCTCACAGAGAGGCCTCACTCCAATGTCTGACGACTTTTGCCTTCAGTCTGACATCTGCTACTGGTAATCTTGGTCGTTTGTTCATGAAACAGGCCATTCTAGAGTTTACCAGTCCTTTGGGACTGTCATCCAGCTGACAGGATAGGAAGCACGTCAGAGTGCCCTCTCTCTAAGGCAAGCAAAGGGGAGTATCTGGTGATAGGATCCTCTTTGTCCTGGGGGCTCAGCCAGGAGGTTTTGCTATTTTTAAAGCACTGACCAGTTCTGAGTGTTGTTTGACTCATGGGTATAAATCCTGGTTTAACTTTTTAGGGGCATCCGGGGCAGCACCAGCTCCAAATTCTACCTTCTCTCCCTCTAGGCACTCTGACACCTAGCTTAGAACAGGGGGTACTGGTGACATTACACTAACTTTCTCTCCTTTCTAACATCTCACCCAGGTGATTCAGAGCTGGGACTTCAGGGAGGGACAGGACCAGTGATGGGAAGGAGCCAACAGGCTACAAAAGCATTGGTTTGGAATCTTTATGCTTACACCAGTCCTATGAGGTCTATTTGAAATTTTTATTTTTTTTTTTTCAAGCAGAAGGGGACTTGGACACAAAGTTCCACTCCTAACCAAGAAATTCATTGCAACTGATACCTGCTGGAAGGGAACATCAGTTTTCTCTGAAGGAGTGACACTGGTAGATCAACCTCAGCCCAGGGCAGGTTCATGCTCAAAGCAGTTGGCTAACACAAAACTGACTTGTGTGTGTGCTTTCTTTGTTTTGCTTTTGAGAGAGAGAGAGAGAGAGAGAGAGAGAGAGAGAGAGAGAGAGAGAGAGAGAGAGAGGGAGAGAGGGAGAGGGAGAGGGAGAGAGAGAGAGGGAGAGGGAGAGAGAGAGAGAGAGAGAGAGAGCATGAAATTGGATAGTAGGGAGGTGGAGAGGACAAGGGAGGAGTTCAGGGAGAGGAAAGAATAAAATCAAAATATATTATTACACGAAAAAAATTTAAAAAGCCAATAAATGAAATAAAAATCCCATCTGAAATGACTTAATAAAGTTTGGAGTAGAAAGTGATTAAAAAACGTACTGAAATCACACAGCAGGTAAGTTGTAGTTATTATCACTTGATAAGCATTCTTATATTCTAGTACTTCCCAGTCTTGCTAACTGTTAGTGCTATGAGGAACTAAGGGTCCAGGTCCCTACATGCTGACAGCCGGCTGGGAGCACACTGTTGAGAGCACTCTGGCAGCTACACCCACTTTGTTTTGTTGCAAGTTGTAGGAGGACTTTGAAAAAAAAAAAAAACACTGCTCTGAGAGTGGACAGGATCAGGAGAATTTGTATTCTAAAGTAATGAAAGTATTACTGTTGCAAGCTATGCACTCCACAGCAGTATAAGGAAACTTTAGTCTGGATTAATGAAGAATTTCTGTATACATGATGATACAAGGTTAGAGTCTGAAACATAACTACCTTCTTTACAAGGAGTGGTTAGCATACTGCTAACAGAAAGGCTACATGTAACCCTAGTGAGCTATCCTCCCAGTGTTCCGTCTTTACTGGGAATTGCACCCTCCCATCTCGCCCTCCCCTACCTCCCCCTTTCGCTCATCTCCACAGGTGGAGTCCCCTCTTTTGAGACATGGTTTTGCTTTGTATCACAATCTGGTCTTGAACGCCATGCTCTTCTGAATTAGCTTCCCAACTGCCTCATTCCATAAAACACTTTAACTATGTTTTCTTCTTCATTAATGTTTGTACTTGGTCATATAAAATGTCCTTGTGACCTTGGTGACGCTTCTTGTGCTCTTGAGAAACATACCTGTCTATCGTCTTGATTGTCTGGCATCCTGATGGCTTCCACTTTTGATTTCTCAGCCTATGTCTCTTAAGGCTCACCACACAGACAGAATGACACAGATTAAACTCCCTCCTGACCCAGTGAAGCAATGTGTTTGCAGATACTCTTTTAAGCACTGTAACAAGCAACCTGTGTTCAAAATACTCCAGATGAAAGAAACAACCGACTGGCACACAAAGAGTGCTCTTTGTTGAATTTTGTACAATTGACTCTGAAGCCACTGTGAAGAAATCTGAATATGGTGGATCCAGGAAGCATCACCTTTAAAAAGCATGAGTTTCTAATTCAGTTTCCTGGCCATCCCACTTAAACATGAATGGTCAGTTCCACTTTCAGAGGTCCTGAGTTGGTAAGTCTGGGATAGGATCTGGAAGTGGTAACTGCAGCATGTTTCTGGGGAATATTGATGTTGCTGGTCTGGGGACCACACTGATAACTACTGGGTCAGTATTTCTTATGCTGTCCAGGGCAAGGGCAAGGAACTGATTCTACATTCTGGCCTCTTACCAATGAGGGGACAGACAGGAGGAAAAACCATTAGAGGCTGGGACATAGTGAACTGTCTCAAAGAAATGTCTCAAAGATGTGTTTAGACTCTAAACCTTAGAAGCTCCTTTAACAGTGAGGAAACAACCAGCCAACACACCAAAAAGAGAGGGACGTCCCATCTGGGAGGGTGCCAAGTGTTTTGACTCAAATTGTGTGCTACTTGAAATGAACCTTGGTGCCAGTGTTTATCAGTAAATTGTTCACTGGGGTTTGATGAAGACTAAGTGCGAAATGACGTAACAGGTTTTCCTGAGAAGATAGCTCAGCACAGGGTCACTGGCTCACAAACCCTCATGTGGCATTTGCAGAGAGATTATGATAATATGTAGTGTAACAATGTAACGATACAGAATAACAGCATATATCATTAACTCCAAGTCAGCTGTGCCCCACCCCTGCACTCCCTCCCTCCCAGTGCAGTCACTAAACTGAAGGAGGACTCACAGTTACTTAAAGTCTGAGGGGCAAGTCAGGAACACTGAGCTCTGGTCCAAACTTCCCAAAGAACTACATGGTTCAGGGAGTGCTTCTTAGTTTTCCAAATGTTGTAACTTCCACATTGTCTTAGTGGGGACATCTGTGGAGTCATTGAAAACTCAGCCTTCTGGGGTGATCGTTATATATATTAGATATATATTGAGATGTATCCATTACACACACACACAATTTCTGTGAATTCTTTGGAAAAAATTCAATGTGTATTTAAAACATTTTTAAGCCACCCCTAAAGGCATGCTGTAAGTTCAAGGTCACATGATGCTGAGTTCTTCTCCCCTTACTCCTAACGCCCTAAAGCTTTAGCTCTTCCTGAAGTAATGTGCCAGTCCCTTGGATGATTATGAAGAAATCTCTCCCCACAGTTGGATTCCGGAAACAGCACCTTCCCCCATCCCTGGGTATCCCAGGGCCCGTATCCTCCCATTTTGATCTTTGCTCCAAGCTCCTGCACACAGAAGCCCCACTTCAGTACCAGCCCACAAGTCAGCCACATGCACCTTCCCCACAGGTGGAGGCCGCTCTGTCAGAAACTTCCCACTCCTGCTTGTTTGAGATGCAGAAACCCGGAGCTTCACCTGCTCGCCTAGATCTGCCTTGCTGACTTCACATAACAGAAGCGGATCACCCACAGGGCTCCCCAAAAATTCACAAAGAGAAAAAGACAGCTGGATAAGGCAGGAACAGCCAGGGGACAAAGAGAGGAGACAGCAGCATGCAGAATCAGCTCAGTGACATACCTGGGGACAAGTTGCAGGCAGGTCCCTCCTCCTCTGTGGTTTTCTTGCCCCGCAGGCTTCTGCCCCCATTGAGGAGCATAGAACCTGGGTCATTATTTATTTATTTCCAGAGCTGGCAGTGTTGGCTTGCATTTCTATGGCTTCCTGTCAGAATCCTCTCAAGGAAACAGCAGCTGGTGAGCTCAGAAATGTCAGTCAGAATCTTGGCCTAGTTTGGGGCCTTGAAGATTCTTACAGAAAGTTACGAAGGTTTCTGGGCCAGTGTCTCCTTTGGGCTTTCCTTGCCTGCTTCTCACCTTTCCATCTATTTTTTCTTTCCTTTTCCTCCCCCCGGCCCCCAGTATCTAGCTGCTTAAATTGCCTGCTCCTGTCTTTCTGATGGTCCCCTCTTGGGTAAAGCTGTGGCTCTACCTGCAGCCCAGCTGAACAACCCGGTGACTTTCTGACAGTTAGGCCGCTATGCCTGTACTCATTTCTTGTTTGTCTCTTTACAGACCCCCGCCCCCATTCCTTTCTACTCTTACCTCCACAATCTCTATCCTACCAGTCACTCACAGAGAAACCAAGGTCTTTCCTTTCCTCATGTGCTCTGTCCTCTTTGACAGTCTATCATTTAGCCCTCTATGTACCATGCCTGTTTCTCTTTCATTTTTTTTTTATGACTGTCATTTGTTCAAGCTTTACCTCTGCATCTGAATTGTGATCTGTCTAAATGTGTTCTGGGTTCAGGTTTGTCTGCCTCTCCTCTCCTCTCCTCTCCTCTCCTCTCCTCTCCTCTCCTCTCCTCTCCTCTCCTCTCCTCTCCTCTCCTCTCCTCTCCTCTCCTCTCCTCTTCCTTCCTTCCCCTCATTTCCTCTCTTCCTTCTTCGCTTTCCTGTCTCATCTCCTCTCCCTGATCTCCTTCTTATTCCTCTCTTCAGGGTCTCTCTCTCTCTCTCTCTCTCTCTCTCTCTCTCTCTCTCTCTCTCTCTCCATCTCTCTCCAGGGCTTCTCTCTCCAGGCAGTCTCACACTCTGCTTTGCCTAGTCTCTGCTTTTTCCAGGCAAGCCTCTTCCCTTTTGTACTTTCCAGCCCTCTGCCCACCCCGCGTTGTGCTCTCCCACCTGTTTGTGTCTTTTAAGGACCGTGGTCATGTCCCTGCCTTCTGTCCACCTCAATCACTCCAGTGACGGGCTTCTGAAAGCTGTTAAATTATACCTCTTCAGCTGTCCCACTGCAAAGAGAAATGTCCTTTGCTAAATCCCCCTTTTAAATAGGCAAGTCCATATTAATGTTCCTATTTATAGAGTGTACTAATGCAATACACAAATTGTTTTAAAGACTCAGGATATAATTTTTAAAAAAAAGTAAGTGGATCCTCATCGCTTCGTTTGCATCCATGGATGCTACTTGAGATGCAGCTTCTTTTAGCTCATCTGAAACTCACTTTGCATATTTGTCTGATGGGTAGATACTTATTTTGAAAAATATGAGTAGCTTGGGCAGTAGACGCTCAACAGCATGTACTTGGTGAGTGCTTGCCAGACTGTAGTACACCTTATTAGACACCAGAATTGGGAAGAACTATTCCATACTCATGAGAGACATCCTGATACTTTTGGGGCTGGAACCTGCATCTAGGGAAATATATGTAATAGAACATGATTTTAGACTGATGATCCAGGGTAAGTTCTACTGGAACCCAAAGCTGGGTTTGAGATCCAGGTGGTAAGAGCTTCATGGATGACAGTGGTTTCAGTTGGGTGAGGATAGACAGAGCAGGCTTCCACACATGGATAGAGCTATGAAGAGCTCTGTTACATGGAGAAAACCTCCGGCAAAGGCACAGAGACAGGAAGTGCTGACAAGGTAGCCATTCTAGGGACACAGGCTTATGGTAGGAGATGCCAAGTCTTTAAGAGTTCCTAGAAAGCAGGCAATTTTATATGATATACCTATGAAAATATGTATGCATTGTATATGTTATATGATGAAATAATATATTATACTATAATATAAACACACACACATATATACACATATACATACATATACATATGTATATTTGGATTTGTGAGATAGGGTTTGTCTGTCTAGCCTTGACTATCCTGGAACTCATTCTGTACACCAGACTGTTCTCAAACTCAAAGATCCACCTACCTCTGTCTTTTAAGTGCTGGGATAAAAGGCATGCACCACTACCACCCAGCCACTTTATAGTTTTCAGTATGTCTGGAATGCGCAATACTGAGAATTCCTAAAGGGCAATTTTATGCTGATTTTGATTGCTCTCTTTTCCGTTTTGTTTCTAGCATGGAGTATGGCACACATCAAGCTCCCAATCAGTGCTTAAAGGTTAAGTCAGGTCAATCTACAACTTTACTACAACATGTAATCCCCATAGGCCTAAAATCTCTTTCTAACACGTCCACCCATTAGTTCTTCTGATCTTTACTCCACGTCAATAGATGAAGCTGATATTTACTTGACAACATGTCGTCTTTATGTAGGGCTACATTTAAGGCTTGAAGCTAAAAGTGAGCCTCCAGGCCTGTTGGAGGCGGATACGTCAGAGGAATGTGGGTACTGAAATTTGGGAGATGAGACATGAAAGCCACTTCAGCAGCAAGAGACTTGCTGAATGTACAGAACTCACTCGGGAGGGAGAGCTAGTCTTAGGCCTCCTGATCAATTGTCAGCTTTTTTTAATTTTTAATTTTTAAATTTTTATAAATCTCAATAGATTTTAGGGCAGAGACCCTGTCATTTTCAGTTGAAGAACCATCTTACTGTCTTATATAAATAAGGCATTTATCTCTTAATTTTTCTTTTAATGATGCAGGTTCTGGAGTGAAGATGTGAAGTCCTAGTCTAGGTTCTTCCTGAGATGTTCCTAATGAGAGCTCTTTCCCTAGGGAAAGCCAGGTGATAGGGTAAATGGAGAGCCAGTCTTAAGGATCTCAAAACATTTCCACTCATAAAGAAACATTATTTCTTCAGTGTATGAGGAAACAATGACCAGAAGGGATTTTCCCATGGCCACAGAACCAGCGTCTCTTGATTCCTAACTCTCATGATTGTTGAATAAAGCTGTTCTGAAGGACATTCCCCTTCCCAAGGTCACCACTGAGAAGCAGTGGCCATAAAGAGAACACTGAGGAGGATATAGTCACCTCTTCAAGCTCTTCAGTAGTAAGTGGAAACTGGACGGGGAGAAGGAGCGACAGCTGTTTGGAAATGCAGAGAGCAGACTGTCACACGTCCTGCAGTCTCTTGATGGTTTGTGGCAGGCTCAGTGTTGGAATTTCATAGGAGAGACAATAATACTACTAAATGAAATCATAGGATGGTAATAATAAATCCTTTGAGATGTTGCCAGACCTGAACACTGCACGCTTCAGATGCCAGCGGACAGCTGCTTGGCTAAATGTGGTCCCCAGTTGTCAAGGAGAGACCCACCCCGTTATAGGAGAAACAAATCAACAAGATATGCAGGGCACAGGCAGGGCAGAGCCACAGGGATGTGAGGGAGCCCAGTCGGGCATCATCTCTGTCCTTGTGGAGTTAGCCATTGCAAAACGAGTTCAGAGCTTCAAATTTGACACAGGTGTGTGAAGTACCATGAATTGATTTCAGTGAATTAGGTCTCAAAGAAAAGACCATGTGCCCCAGGTGATTATCCTGTTTTTAGACAAGTGTTTGCCAGTTGTAGAACCAGACACCTGTAAAGGTAATGGTTAGCTGTGAACTCGTGACATCCCCCCAAGATAATTTAGTTTCTTCAAATTCTATAACAAAGGACTTTTTTGGTATCTATTATATGATTGCCAGAAATTGCTGTTTTGTTTTTGTTTTTGTTTTTTTACTTTAAATCCTTCTCCTAAAACTGAGAGATAATAAAACAATAACGTGATAACCTTCCCTAAAAGGGACTTGAAGAATGATGTAACATTTGAGCTAAAATGTCAATGTTTACAATACACCAGCAATTGTCATTTTAGTACTCATAATTTAAAGACCCCTCTATACAAATAATGTTTAAAAATCAATTTAAGTAGCACACAAGTAAGATGTATTCTATATTTCTAAAATTTTAAATTAATAATTGGTATAATTAATATTCTAAAAATTTAATCTGGATACACAAAAATGCAACAGAATATGGAATACAAGACAACGCCTACACTGAGTTAGCACCGCTAGGAGGCATAGCTCTTTGTAAAGGCTAATCCGGAACAACCATGAAATCATCTCAGGCTAGTGACCTCATAAACTTAGCTCCCTTAGAGCTAACTACAACCCTTATGCTGCTTTGAAATTACGCGTGCTTTGTTTTATAAAAGCAGTGCATGGCAAGGCTGGTAATCAATTTCATTCTAACACTGCATTATAAACTAAGGAGAGTTAACTCACCTTCCAGTGCTTTTTAAACTCCTAACAGCCCTCAAATGTTACTAGAAGAGGAAGTGGGGCGGGGAAGAGAGAGAGGCAAGTGGAAACATTGGGGTAACTTCTGTGCTGATTTGAACACACATTTAGCAAAATGAGCCTTCCATTCTTTACATTTATTTCCCAAACATTTCCAGGCGCTTTGCCTTTGACCTGCTTCTAAACTGGTTCCTACTGGAAATCTGCTCTCAGAATACTGCATGTCTAAGGTCCTCTATCACACAGGTGGCAGTTGTAGAGGCTGGGGAAATCTGGGAACAGCTGGTATGGAAGGCTTTGAGGCTCTGTGCTCACCCAGGGTCTCCTCCTCCAGTAATGGGATTTGGGAGGTACCGTGTTTCAAATTATACTACCAACAAATATGCCTCACAGTCCAGTCATTTGATCTCAGATGGTCACAAGAAAAACACCTAGTGACATGAATCAGGAGCCAAAGGTATGCTGGCCAGTTATGGTTTCATTGCAAATGTGCATTATAAATCTACACATACTTTTTGGACACTATTTTTTATTCTCATTAAATAATTATTTTTATAAACAGAACATTGTTTTTGTTTCAATATATATTTACATTTTAATTAAAATATAATTACATCATCTCTCCTATTAACTCTCCTTTATCCAGCTTCTTCCATGTTACCTCCTTTCCCCACTCACAAATTGATAACCCTCTTTTCTTTTGATTTTGATCGTTACATATATGGACAAATGAATAAATAAGACCTTTGTTTCCATTTATGTTGTTTGTGTTTATATGGTTTCAGGGCTGACCACTTTGTATTAGATAGCCAATCAGGGAACTCATCACTCGGAGAGGCAGATTCTCCCACTCTCAGCATTCATTATTAGATACCTGTAGCTCTTTGTCTAGGGGTGGACCCTCTTTTATTTTCCCTTCCACATTAGCATACCTATTGAAACGTGACAGACCTCCTGGTATTCTGGCTGTTACAGTGTTTCAGCTCCCTCTCCAACAACATCCTGTAAGCCACAGAAGTACGAGCTGTGCTACAGCTCTATATATTAGGGCTGGCCTCCCCACAATCCCCTGTTCTCTATGGTCATGCTACCATGAGTGTGTCCAATCTTGTCTGGTCTTAGAAACTACATGGAGTTGAGCCTGGTGAGAACGTGTATGGAGACAACATAGTTTTTTTTTTTTTTTTCATATGCTGAAGTGTGGATATGGATTAGTGTTTTAGGATTGAATGAAAAAAAAATCCCTAACTCCATCAATCTATAAGGGAGATATTTTGCCCATTATAATTTTTGCTGCCATTTACTGAATGGTATTTCCATGAAGTAACAGGATACACAAGAACAGAATCTGTTTAACTTCAAGAAGCATGTTTCTTCAATCCTATAGCCATGTACTGCCCATATGCTAAATACCTATTTCTTTCTTTCTTTCTTTCTTTCTTTCTTTCTTTCTTTCTTTCTTTCTTTCTTCCTTTCTTCCTTTCTTCCTTTCTTCCTTTCTTCCTTTCTTTCCTTTCTTTCCTTTCTTTCCTTTCTTCCTTTTTCTTTCTTTCTTTCTTTCTTTCTTTCTTTCTTTCTTTCTTTCTCTCTCTCTCTCTCTCTCTCTCTCTCTCTCTCTTTCTTTCTTTCTTTCTTTGACACGAAATGCTCTCACAGCATGTTTATTTTAAATATCAACATTCTATAGTTGACACTAAATAGAAGTTAAAACATCACTTTCATAAAATAAATCATCTATAAATGCATCAGTATACACATATGCCCATACATATAAGATTGGGTAAAATATTCCAATGATATAAATTACACTTGAGGGGAAAAATACAGTTTGTATCATTCATTTTCATTTAAAAAATCTATGATGTATTGGATTACATCTTTTTGCCCATTTGTAGAATAATAACTTTATTTTTTATTTTTTATTTTTTTTATTAGATATTTTCTTTATTTACATTTCAAATGTTACTCCCTTTCCTAGTTTTCCCTATGAAAATCCCATACCTCCTACCCCCACCCCTCTTCCCGTGCTCCCCAACCCACTCATTCCCATTCCTGGTCCTGGCATTCCCCTATACTGGGGCATAGAGCCTTCACAGGACCTAGGACCTCTCCTCCCATTGATGACCGACTAGGCCATCCTCTGCTACATATGCAACTAGAGACATAGCTCTGGGGGGTACTGGTTAGTTCATATTGTTGTTCCTCCTATAGGGTTGCAGACCCATTTAGCTCCTTGGGTACTTTCTCTAGCTCCTTCATTAGGGGCCCTGTGTTCCATTCAATAGATGAATGAGAGCATCCACTTCTGTATTTGCCAGGCACTGGCAGAGCCTCCCAGGAGACAGTTATATCAGGCTCCTGTCAGCAGGCTCTTGTTGGCATCTGCCTAGTGACTGGGTTTGGAGGTTGTTTATGGGGTGGATCTCCAAATGGGGCAGTCTCTGGATGGTCTTTCCTTCAGGTTCTGCTATGAACTTTGTCTCTGTAATTCCTTCTATGGGTATTTCATTCCCCATTCTAAGAAGGAATGAAGTATCCACACTTTGGTCTTCCTTCTTCTTGAGTTTCATGTATTTTGCAAGTTGTATCTTGGGTATTCTAAGTTTCTGGGCTTATATCTACTTATCAGTGAGTGAATATCATGTGTGTTCTTTTGTGATTGGGTTATCTCACTCAGGATGATATCCTCCAGATCCATCCATTTGCCTAAGAATTACATAAATTCATTGTGTAAATGTACCACATTTTCTGAATCCATTCTTCTGTTGAGGGACATCTGGTTTCTTTACAGTTTCTGGCTATTACAAATAAGGCTGCTATGAACATAGTGGAGCATGTGTCCTTATTACAAGTTGGAACATCTTCTGGGTATATGCCTAGGAGAGGTTTTGCTGGATCTTTGGGTAGTACTATGTCCAATTTTCTGAGAAACTGCCAAACTGATTGCCAAAGTGGTTGTACCAGCTTGCAATCCCACCAGCAATGGAGGAGTGTTCCTCTTTCTCCACATCCTCGCCAGTATTTCCTGTCACATAAATTTTTTGATCTTAGCCATTTTGACTGGTGTGAGGTGGAATCTCAGTGTTGTTTTGATTTGCATTTTCCTGATGATTAAGGATATTGAACATTTTTTCAGGCCCTTCTCAGTCATTCGGTATTCCTCAGTTAAGAATTCTTTGTTCAGCTCTGCACTCCATTTTTTAATAGGGTTATTTGGTTTTCTGGAGTCTAGCTTCTTGAGTTCTTTTTATATATTGGATATTATCAGATTTAGGATTGGTAAAAATCCTTTCCCAATCTGTTGGTGGCCTTTTTGTCTTATTGGCAGTGTCTTTTGCCTTACAGAAGCTTTGCAATTTTATGAGGTCCCATTTGTCGATTCTTGATCTTACAGCACAACCCATTGCTGTTCTGTTCAGGAATTTTTCCCTTGTGCCCATATCTTCAAGGCTTTTCCCCAGTTTCTCCTCTATAAGTTTTAGTGTCTCTGGTTTTATGTGGAGTTCCTTGATCTAATTAGACTTGAGCTTTGTGCAAGGAGATAGGAATAGATCAATTTGCATTCTACATGACAACCGCCAGTTTTGTCAGCACCATTTGTTGAAAGTGCTGTCTTTTTTCCACTGGGTGGTTTTAGCTCCCTTGTCAAAGATCAAGTGACCATAAGTGTGTGGGTTCATTTCTGGGTCTTCAATTCTATTCTATTGATCTACCTGTCTGTCGCTGTACCAGTACCATGCAGTTTTTATCACAATTGCTCTGTAGTACAGGTTGAGGTCAGGCATGGTGATTCCACCAGAGGTTCTTTTATTGTTGAGGATGGTTTTTGCAATCCTAGGTTTTTTGTTATTCTAGATGAATTTGCAAATTGCCCTTTCTAACTCGGTGAAGAATTGAGTTGGGATTTTGGTGGGGATTGCATTGAATTTGTAGATTGCTTTCGTCAGGATAGACATTTTTAGTAAATTAATCCTGCCAATCCATGAGCATGGGAGATCTTCCCATCTTCTGAGATCTTATTCAACTTCTTTCTTCAGAGAGTTGAAGGTCTTGTCATACAGATCTTTCACTTCCTTAGTTAGAGTCACACCAAGGTACTTTTTATTATTTGTGACTATTGTAAAGGGTGTTGTTTCCCTAATTTCATTCTCAGCCTGTTTATCCTTTGTGTAAAGAAAGGCCACTGATTTGTTTGAGGTAATTTTATATCCAGGTACTGCATTGAAGCTGTTTATCAGGTTTAGGAGTTGTGTGGTACAGTTTTTGGGGTCACTTATATATATACTATCATATCATCTGCAAATAGTGATATTTTGACTTCTTCCTTTCCAGTTTTTATCCCCCTGATCTCCTTTCGTTGTCTAATTGCTCTGCCTAGGACTTCAAGTACTATATTGAATAGGTAGTGAGAAAGTAGGCAGCTTTGTCTAGTCCATGATTTTAGTGGGATTGTTTCAAGTTTCTCTCCCTTTTGGTTACTGGTTTGCTGTATATTGCTTTTTATTATGTTTAGGTATGGTACTTGAATTCCTGATATTTCCAATACTTTTTATCATGAATTGGTGTTGGATTTTGTCAAATGCTTTCTCAGCATCTAATGAGATGATCATGTGGTCTTTGTCTTTGAGTTTATTTATATAGTGGATTACATTGATGGATTTCTGTATATTAAACAATCCCTGCATACCTGGGATGAAGCCTACATGATCATGATGAGTTTGATGTGTTCTTGGATTTGGTTAGTGAGAATTTTATTAAGTATTTTTGCATCGATATTCATAAGGGAAATTGGTCTGAAGTTCTATTTCTTTGTTGGGTCTTTCTGTGGTTTAGGTATCAGAGTAAATGTGGCTTCATAGAATGAATTGGTTAGAGTACCTTCTGTTTATATTTTGTGAAATAGTTTGAGGAGAATTGGAATTAGCTTTTCTTTGAAGGTCTGATAGAACTCTGCACTTTACTCATCTGGTCCTGGGCTTTTTTTTTTTTTTTTTGGATGGGAGTCTATTAATGACTGCTTCTATTTCTTTAGGGGATATGGAACTGTTTAGATAGTTAATTTGATCCTGATTTAACACTGGTACCTAATATCTGTCCAGAAATTTGTCCATTTCATCCAGGTTTTCCAGTTTTGTTGAGTATAGCTTTTGGTAGAAGGATCTGACTGTGTTTTGGATTTCCTCAGTTTCTGTTGTTATGCCTCCCTTTCATTTCTGATTTTTTAATTAGGATACTGTCCTTTTGCCGTCTAGTTAGTCTGGCTAAGGGTTTATCTATCTTGTTGATTTTCTCAAAAAAAAAAAAAAAACAAAAAAAACAAAAAAAAAAACCAGCTCCTGGTTTGGTTGATTGTTTGAATAGTTCTTATTGTTTCCACTTGGTTGAGTTCAGCCCTGAGTTTGATTATTTCCTGCGGTCTACTCCTCTTGGGTGAATTTGCTTCCTTTTGTTCTAGAGCTTCTAGGTGTACTGTCAGACTGCTAGTGTATGCTCTCTCTAGTTTCTTTTTGGAGGCACTCAGGGCTATGAGTTTTCCTCTTAGTACTGCTTTCATTGTGTCCCATAAGTTTGGGTATGTTGTGGCTTCATTTTCATTAAACTCTAAAAAGGTTTTAATTTCTTTCTTTATTTCTTCCTTGACCAAGGTATCATTGAGTAGAGTGTTCAGTTTCCACGTGAATGTTGGCTTTCTATTATTTATGCTGTTATTGAAGATCAACCTTATTCCGTGGTGATCTGATAGGATGCATGGGATAATTTCAATATTTTTGTATCTGTTGAGGCCTGTTTTGTGACCAATTATATGGTCAGTTTTGGAGGAGGTACCATGAGGTGCTGAGAAGAAGGTATATCCTTTTGTTTTAGGATAAAATGTTCTGTAGATATCTGTTAAACCCATTTGTTTCATAACTTCTGTTAGTGTCCATGTGTCTCTGTTTAGTTTCTGTTTCCAGGATCTGTCAATTGGTGAGAGTGGGGTGTTAAAGTCTCCCACTATTATTGTGTGAGGTGCAATGTGTGCTGTGAGCTTTACTAAAGTTTCTTTAATCAATGTGGCTGCCCTTGCATTTGGAGCATATATATTCAGAACTAAGAGTTTATCTTGGAAGATTTTACCTTTGATGTGTATGAAGTGCCCCTCCTTGTCTTTTTTGATAACTTTTGATTAGAAGTCAATTTTATTCAATATAAGAATGGCTACTCCAGCTTGTTTCTTCAGATGATTTGCGTGGAAAATTGTTTTCCAGCCTTTTACTCTGAGGTAGTTCCTGTCTTTGTCCCTGAGGTGGGTTTCCTGTATGCAGCAAAATGTTGGGTCCTGTTTATGTAGCCAGTCTGTTAGTCTATGAGTTTTTATTGGGGAATTGAGTCCATTGATATTAAGAGATATTAAGGAAAAGCCATTGTTGCTTCCTGTTACTTTTGTTGTTAGAGTTGAGATTCTGTTCTTGTGGCTATCTTCTTTTAGGTTTGTTGAAGGATTACTTTCTTGCTTTTTTCTAGGGTGTAATTTCTGTCCTTGTGTTGGAGTTTTCCCTTTATTATCCTTGAAGGGCTGGATTCATGGAAAGAGATTGTGTGAATTTGGTTTTGTCATGGAATACTTTGATTTCTCCATCAATGGTAATTGAGAGTTTTGCTGGGTATAGTAGCCTGGGATGGCAGTTGTTCTCTCTTAGGGTCTGTTATAACATCTGTCCAGGATATTCTGGCTTTCATAATCTCTGGTGAGAAGTCTGGTGTAATTCTAATAGGTATGCCTTTATATGTTACTTTTTCTCTTACTTCTTTTAATATTCTATATTTATTTAGTGCCTTTGTTGTTCTGATTATTATGTGTCAGGAGGAATTTCTTTTTTGGTCTAGTCTATTTGGAGTTCTGTAGGCTTCTTGAATGTTCATGGGCATCCTTTTCTTTAGGTATGGGATGTTTTCTTCTATACTTTTGTTGAAGATATATACTAGTCCTTTAAGTTGAAAATCTTCATTCTCATCTACTCCTATTACCCTAAGGTTTGTACTTCTCATTGTGTCCTGGATTTTCTGGATGTTTTGAGTTAGGATCTTTTTTCATTTTTCATTTTCTTTGATTATTGTGTCCATGTTCCCTATGGAACTGAGATTCTCTCTTCCATCTCTTGTATTCTGTTGCTGATGTTCACATCTATGGTTCCTGATTTCTTCCCTAGGATTTCTATCTCTGGAGTTTTCTCCCTTTAGGTTTTCTTTATTGTTTCTATTTCCATTCTTAGTTCCTATATGGTTTTGTTCAATTCCATCACCTGTTTGGTTGAGTTTTCCTGTAATTCCTTGAGGGATTTTGTGCTTCCTCTTCAAGGTCTTCTACCTGTTTATCAGTGTTCTCCTGTATTTCTTTAAGTGAGTTATTAATTCCCTTCTTAAAATCCTCTACCAGCATCATGAGATATGATTTTAAACCTGAATCTTGCGTTTCGTGTGTGTTGGGGTATCCAGGACTCACTGTGGTGGGTGTACTGGGTTCTGATGATGCCGAATTTTCTTGGTTTCTGTTAGTAAGATTCTTACATTTGCCTTTTGCCATCTGGAAATCTCTGGTGTTAGATGTTCTAGCTGGCTCTGGCTGGAGCTTGTTCCTCCTGTGATTCTGTTAGCCTCTGTCAGCAATCCTGGGAGTCCAACTCTCTACTGAGTACCAGTGGTTAGAGCTCTCTCTGTAGGTAAGCTCTCCTCTGGTAGGGAAGATGCCCAGAAGTCTGGGTCTCAGCTCTGCCTCCTGACTGAGGATGAAGGCCAGAAAGGACCCTGTCCAATAAGCTCTGTTGCTTCTGTGGCCCTTGTGCTCTCTTGCTCGAACTGGTCTCTGAGAGACCCGGGATACAAGATGGCACTCTCACCTGAGACCTGGGGTCAGAGTCTACTCTGGAGGCCTACTCTCCTCAGTGATCCTAAGATCTCGGGCATGCTAGGACACTTGCAGCTTGAGAGTCCTCTGGGGACCATGAGACTGTTCAGCAAGTTTGCATCCAAGGTGGCATGGGGCTGGCACAAAGCGGAATGAACCCCAGATGCTGGTCTGGAGGGTTTCCTGTGTCCCTGTTCCTGCTCCCACAGGCCACTCCCAGCTGTGTTGGAACAGATGTTTCGTTCCACTCACCAGTGATCCCAAGATCCTGGGTGTGCTAGGGTGCCTGTGGCATGGAAAGTCCTCAGGGGACTGTGGGACCATCAGCCAAGTTCACGCCCAAGGTGGCATGGGGCTCTCCAGCCAGCTTTCAAGCTCATCATCTCCAGGCCCGACCTCTTAACCTTCAGTTCTAAAATCACTCCATCTCCAGAGTTCCTAATCTTGCAGGTAACAGCCCGGTCACTATTATTCCATCCAAAGTCTCCTGGTCTTCATTTTCATCCCAAGTCACTGCAAGGTCCTGTGGGCTCCCCTTCAAAACAAATTCCACCTCTCATTCTCTACACTGTCCCTCCTTTATCTCCATGCATGTTGCTGTGTGCTCTTCCAGCTAAATTTCAAGTGGTCAGCTCAAAGGATCATTGAGAAACGTGTGAAAAATTCTACTCATACTCTGTGCCTTGCAACATGGTCCTTTATGCAGAACAAAAGTTGTGGTCTTTGTGATGCCTCCCGTGGTCCTGCATGGTCTCCACCTTCCTCTGTCTCTGAGTATGCCACTAGGTTTTATTTTATTTTATTTTATTTTATTTTTTAGATTATAATATAATTACAACATTTCCCCCTCTGCTTTGCTCCCTCTAAATCCCCATATAACCCGCCTTGCTCTCCTTCAAATACATGACCTCTTTTTTCACTAATTGTTTCTGTATGCACACACACACACACACTCCTAAATTTTACCTGTTGAGACCACATAACAGTACTTGAGTATGTCTTTCTTCCTCTGCCTACCCTCCTCAGTACACTTGACTGGCCTCCTTAGTTTTTGTTTTTGTTGCTGCTGATTGATTGCTTTGTTTCTTTTTGGTTTTCATGGCAACATTTTTTTTCCCTGCCTGAAATGGTCCCCACAGATATTCATATATCAGACACCTTTACTTCCTTTCAAATTTGTTCACTTGCCACTTCTATGAGATGCCTTTCGAGAATGCTATTAAAAATTGTCACCAGTATTCACTGACTTAGCATTACAATCCATTGGAACAGTCTTAAAGTTAGTCCCTTGTGATCTTTACCCCACATTAGTCAAAGCGTGTGTGATCCTTTTACTGCATGGAACTGGTTTCCAACTAATTGAATATAGTGAAGTTGCCACTTCTGTAATTAGGTTAAATAAGAATTTAATGTCTGTCTTGCTAGCAGCCTTTGTTGGCTTTTCAGCCTTCGTACTTTGATGAAACTGGTATCCACATGGGGGGAATCTATGTAGCAAGGGACCAGGGACCTTTCACAACAACATGGTGGTAATCAAGTTTTTCCATTCTACCAAACTGCAAGAAATTGCATACTGTCAACAGTAGCTGAGAGAATTCACTCATGAATTCTTCACGAGTAACTTTTAGATCGAGGCCACAAATCAGCAAGTTGTAACCCTGTGAATAACAACGGAAGCAGCTGAGAAGTGAAGAATCCAGTCAGGTTGTGCCTGAGTTATTGATCCACTGAAACCAAATTTTAAAAACATGGGGAAATTTTGTTATTTGTAGGTAACCAATATCTCCTCTGTATCTTCAATTAAGAGATGATACATTCTAAAGGGAGGGGAGCAGACGCTCTTGTCTTGTTACAAATATCTTGGATATCTTGAGAAGTGCTGGGAACCTAGTAGGTAATTATATTTGCTGGGTGAATGAGTCATGTACTTAAGGACTGATACCTTCTTTATCTAACAGAATTCTAGCTATTAAAATACAGCAACACACTATAGTCCAATACAACAATATGCCTCTCCATCTTTTTTATAAAAACACTGGTAAATTGTAAATGATTATCTAAAGACAAGTGTGATAACTCCATAACACTGTCCAGCTATTTATATTTGTGTTAGGCCCCTTTGTGTTTGTCAATAAACACTTACTAATTTACTTTCCAAATTAGATGTAGGAAAGTGAAAAACATTACAAGATGCTTTCATATTAACATTTGTGTTTAGTCTCTGGTGATTCAGCTTAGCAACTACACCTTATTCGATGACAGGGAACAAGAGAGGTGAGATCAGTAATTAAAATTGCCCTTACTCCTTGACTTTCTATCCATTTTTATATCTAAATTCAGAATATCTAGCTCTTGGCCTAAAGTCCCAGCCTAGGGTCAGATTTTGGAGTAGCAGAAATACCTCCAGGCCAGAGAGTCAGGGAGCTCTCTTGTGGCTTTGTGGAGTCTTCTATGAAGCAGATGTGCTAGCTACAGAATTTCAAGCTGTCCATCTCTTTGGCATCCGACACGGGTTTCTGTCGTCGTTGTTAGTGGTGGTCATGGTCTCTTCTTACTTCAGAAAACACATTACTTAGACAAACTGGAAGGGGTTATAGATTTAAACTTATCTGTGTAAAGTGGAATACACAGAGCTCCAAATGGAGAGGCAGAAAAGGCTGATGACTATGTGGTAGTGAGAGGTGAATTTAAGTTATGTGTAATGGGATCCACAGGCATGAGAAGTGGTCGCCCAATAACTTTTTATATTCTCATGCCTCTTAGAACACATTTGCTTACTCCAGTTCTCAGATATCTAGCCTAAACACTGAAAGAGATCCTTGCTTGGGGTTAGGCTGGGCAGAGAACAGTTGAGGAATCCAGGGGCTATTTTTGTGGCACCCTCACTGACTTCTCTCATATTAAAAACAAAGTAATGTTCTAACTTCAGAGGCTAGACTCCATTACATGTAGCTGTTGTTCCCATGCATATAAACCAAGTTCCTTTTAGTGAGAACAGCCCTGAGGTACAAAGGCAGCAGGCAAAATAGAACCAAACTGTGTTGAGAATCTAGGGAATAGGGCGACAGTCTATTATATTGTTCAACTAAAACCAAACTTTATTATATATGGCATTAGATTAGATCCATTATCCCAATTATTCTTCTTATTAGTAATTGAGTGAGAGTTTCCAGTATTACTAATCCCACCCAGGAATCTTACTATATAAGAATAAATATGTTTATAGTACACACACACACACACACACACACACACACACACACACACACACACACGTTTGTATATAGTGGTTTGGCCAAAGAGTGAAAGTGGTTTTTGCATCCATTACCCACTCAGTAGAACTCATGTCAGTAGGATGTGAGATGCCATTGGCAGCTGGTACGTTTATCTGTAATGATATGAACGCCTTCCTGAGGACTCCTTAGAAACGTTGAGTTATGTAGGAGGCATTGTCAGGAGCTAAAGTTCTGCTGAGCATTAGTAAGGAGCAAGTGTTAGTAACCCAGGGTAGTGAGACCACATTTGCTACTGCATTCCAATGTCCTGGAGGCCCCGTAGAAACTCAGGTTACATATTAAAACTTTAGTTCTTTGTGAGCGACAACTGGTGACATTCTTTCTTTTTCCTGTCAGCTGTCTTTAGACTTACCCCCTAGCTTCTCCTCTACAGAAGCCATCAGCTAGGATTTCTATCTTGGCCATGGCTCTGGGTGAACCAAGTATTTTTTTTTTTAATTGAAAGTAGATTTTTTTCTCTGATTATGGCTTCCCCTCCCTCTACCCCCCATTCCTTCCCATTTCTCCTTGTATCCTGGTCCACTCACTCTCTGTCTCTAATTAGAAAAGAACAGGCTTCTAAGAGATAATAGTAAAATATAAAAGTGGTATAAAAAGATAAAACAAAAACCATCACATCAAAAATTGGACAAGACAAACCAAAGGAAGGGAAAGAGCCCAAGAAAAGGCACAAGAATCAGAGACCCACTTGTTCACAGTCAGGAATTCCATAAAAACAGTAAACTGGAAGCCATGATCGACATGCAGAGAGCATGGTGCAGCCTGGTGCAAGCCCTGTGCATGCTGCCACAGAGTCTGTGAGTTCCTATGAGCTTTGTTCATGTTGATTTCGAAGGCCTTGTTTTCTTGGTGGCCTTTATTTCCTCTGACTCTTACACCCTTTCTGTCTCTTCTTCCTCTGGGGTGAACCAAGTGTGTTTAATATTTGATTTTCTTCCCCCTCCCAAAGCAACAACCAAGTCTGTCTATTCTAAAGAACATCTGATGGAATAGTTGAAACAGACCCCCCCCCACAGTCCACTTTGGGGTAATCCAAAGGAGGGAAATGTTGCTCTTCACAAGTGTGGTAGGAAAATGCTGCGTGCAGGCAGCCTAACCCTCTACACCAGCAGCAAGTGGCTCTCCCTCCCACCTGTCTCCCCAGCTTGGCCCTGACCTTCAAGAGCAAGACTGGAAAACTTTCTAGTTAATGTTTAAAACAAAAACTTGTTAATGGAGAGAAATTCCCTGCAAAGCACAGAGGCCTTTATGCTGTGACCTGTCCTGTGTTTCTCTTGGCAGAATCTATTAGATGGGTTATCTCAAACATGCCAGTTTTCTCTGTGAGAGGGAGTTTCAGTTCCAGCTTCAGGAAAGAATGCTATCACCATTTATGTCTTGAAAGGAAGTGTTCAGAGAAGAACTGGGTACATAAAGTTAGGGAACCCAGACACTGGTGTGGGTCATAGGCTTTTTGAACATGAGCCAGCTACAAGGCTGGCCTTGAAGTGGATCCTTAGAACACGTCGATGTTCACAATGGACTCCATCACTGTGGTTTGGAGGCAGGCTCCCTGTCTGACCTTTTATGATAAGGCAATTATTAACTAGTAGGAACCTCGCTGTGGGAATGTTTTGGAATTTTGGTTAAGTGTGAAATTAACAAGAGCACCAAAAGAAGAAAGTGAACATTAGTTTTCCTGCCTGTGTTCTGTAGGAGAAGCAGTGAGAAGGGCTTGGGAATGGAGGAAAATGTCTAAGGGTGCCCCCCTCACAGCATAGAGTATCCTAGCTGAGCCTTGGAGTAAATCTTCCTTTTCCCAGACTGCTAGGTGTCGGGAAGGAGTCTCTTTCAGGCTAATAAATAACAGAGCATGGCGAGGCTTTACACTATAGGTGGACAAATGAATGGCACTAGAGGACTGTTACCTATAGGTTATGTTCTTTTACAGACACTGGAGAGTAACTGCCTAAGATCTAATTGTGTCTCAAGGATAATGGAAAAAATAGACTATTTTTCTGTTACTGATATAGTATACATGATTAGAGGAGTGGTTGTTTAATGGATGACTCTGCTGTCATGACACATGCCTAGCACTGAGAAGCTTGGGTGCTCTGGGCAGTGGTTACATAGCCAATAGACATGTCTCAATGACATTTAACTTTATAAAACAAAAGGATGTTGCCTTGGTATTCAAGCTGCAGTTTTTCCCCATTCTCCATTGCTGCCTCTTGTCCTGGTCTGTCTCTTCCTGTTACCACTGGAGAATTTAACAGTAGAAAGACATCAACTACATTAGAGAAGCTCCATTTCCAAGTGATAACATTACTTCTTCCTGCCTTAGGATAGCTCTTTATATTCCATACATGCACCCCTCCCAACATAATCACCTTCCAAGTTCTAAATGAAGAGAATAAGACATTACTTTATCATCTATCTGGATTTTTGTTACTGGATACTTGAACAGCCCTGCATGAGAACTTTCCTATGTCTTCCACATTCGATTTTGAGGCTTTAGGGAGCATGGATGCCACTTTTAGGTGTTTTATGGGTTAAAAGATGTGATGATCCATCGTTCCACAGGGAACAATAATTGGGCCACCTTGGACTAAACTGATGTGTGAGTCTCAGGATGGTATAGAATTGAGGAACAGGGAAAAACAAGAAAAGGCTGCTTTGTCACCCTTTCATTTGACACAAGTTCATTGGACACTATCCACATCTGGCCTAGACTCAGTTGCTAGAAGGTGGAGATGCAGAAGTAACTCAAAGACCAGATTTCCATCTTCTGGAAGTTCACAGTTTCCCAGAGAACTTAAGACAGGTCTGCCTTGTGCCAGTGGAACACTGGAGAGGACTCACACTACCCAGGAGGACAATGGCAACCTGGGAATTCTTCCAAAAGAATGTCCCAGTAGGAGTGTGAAATTATCCAGATGTAATCAAGATCCTGTAAACTTCTGTAAACTTCTGTGGAGAATTGACCTGAGCCCAGGAAAAGAATTAAGAATGAAATCTAGTGAAATTTCAACTCCAACACAACAATCAGAATGTACTTTGAAAAAGCTCACATTTAGTTGTTATAGCCTTAATGTTAAATAAAGGGAGAGGGAAAACAGTTCTTTTGTATTGAAGGAAAATATAAGGAGGACCTTGAAAGACAAAGTATACGTTGGGAGAAAAGTTTTAGCTGAGTGCGTGCTAACCAAGGGTAATTATCTATGATATAGTTATATGGAATGTTCCTTCAACATGATAAGTTATTAAATGAAATTACAATAATATTAGTTGCCTTCCAGAACTTGACAACGTGATACTAATAGCTTATTGATTCAGACACAACATACTTGGGTGGGGATTGAACACAGAGAAATCAAGCTGGTGCTAAACTGGGGGCTTTATTCCTAGTGGTAAGCTTTCATTTTACTGGATGGTACTATGCATGCTACTGGTGGTAAAAAAAAAAAATTACTAATCGTACCTACCTGGTCCACAGTAACAAGCAGTCTGCCAAGACATGCTTGTACCAGAGAAGTCACCATAGGAAACAAGGATTTCTGTAATAGTGGCTTGAACATCATAGGGAAAACCAACTTCTTTATGATTGTATTTAAGTTCTCAGTAAGTTGAAATTCACACCTGGTACCAATATTGAGATAAAAAACCTGTCTCTGGAAAGATCACAGTTACCAGGGAAGAACCTAATACTATATTACTCTGCTAAATGGACATATTAAATCAACTCCTATTGACTTATCATTACACCATAGATTAATATACCTTTAAATTCTCTTCAGAGAAATTTCTTTTTGCAGTAGGTCATTATGAGCACAAAAATACATAATAGTCCAAGATATGGAGAATAAGATATTGCAGAAAGCTCAGAAAGACATCTATACCACACCTCTTTCTTCCTTCCAAGGCTCAGGGATCATTGTGGAAGATGGGAGAGAAAGATTAAAAGAGCCTGTGGTGTTTGTATATGCTCAGCCCAGGGAGTGCACTATTAGAAGGTGTGGCTCTGTTGGAGTATGCCCCTGTGGCTGTGACTTTTAAGACCCTCATCTTAGCTGTCTAAAAGCCAGTATGCTGCTAGTAACAGTCAGATGAAGATGTAGAACTCTCAGCTCCTCCTGCACCATGCCTGCCTAGATGCTGCCGTGTTCCTGCCTTGATACTGGACTGAACCTCTGAACCTATAAGCCAATCCCAATTAAATGTTGTCCTCATAAGAGTTGCCTTGGTCATGGTGTCTGTTCACAGCAGTAAAACCCTAGCTAAGACAGAGCAAGAGGCAGTGGATGTCTACAGGAAAGCAATTTTTCTGGACTACCATGGGGTTGCATATGTGCATTCACATTAATGAAGATGGCATGCACAAAACACATGCAAGAAAGAGAGAAGGTGAGCACAAAGCTCCACCCCTACCTAAGGAACTATTGGCAATTAATATCTTCTGGGAGAGAGAGGGTTATTTATTTATTTATTAGATATTTTCTTCATTTACATTTCAAATGCTATCCCCTTTCCTAGTTTCCTCTCCGAAAATCCCCTATCCCCTCCCACCCTCTCCCAACCTACCCCCTCCAGCTTCCTGGCCCTGGCATTCTCTATACTGGGGCATAGAATCTTTGCAAGACCAAGGGCCTCTCCTCTCATTGATGGCCAACTAGGCCATCCTTTGTTACATATGCAGCTAGAGACACAAGTCCCATCATGTGTTTTCTTTGATTGGTGGTTTAGTCCCAGGGATCTCTGTGGGTACTGGTTAGTTCATATTGTTGTTCCTCCTATAGGGCTGCAGACCCCTTCAGCTCTTTGGGTACTTTCTCTAGCTCCTTCATTGGAGACCCTGTACTCCATCCAATAGATGACTGTGAGCATCCACTTCTATATTTGCCAGGCACTGACATAGCCTCAAAGGAGACAGCTATATCAGGGTCCTGTCAGCAAGCTTTTATTGGTATCTGGAATAGTGTCTGGGTTTGGTGGTTGTTTATGGGATGGGTCCCAGGTGGGGCAGTCTCTGGATGGTCATTCCTCCAGTCTCAGCTCCAAACTTTGTCTCTGTAAATCCTTCCATGGGTATTTTGTTCCCCCTTCTAAGAGGGATTGAAGTATCCACACTTTGGTCTTGAGTTTAATGTGTTTTGCAAATTTTATTGGGTTTTCTGAGTTTCTTATCAGTGAGTGCATATCATGTGTGTTCTTTTGTGATTGGGTTACCTCACTCAGGATGATATTCTCCAGATCCATCCATTTGCCTAAGAATTTCATAAATTCATTGTTTTTAATAACGGAGTAGTACTCCATTGTGCAAATGTACCACATTTTCTGTATCCATTCCTCTGTTGAGGGACATCTGGGTTCTTTCAAGCTTCTGGCTATTATAAATAAGGCTGCTATGAACATAGTGGAGCATATGTCATTATTACAAGTTGGAACATTTTCTGGTTATATGCCTAGGAGTGGTATTGCTGGATCTTCCAGTAGTACTATGTCCAGTTTTCTGAAGAACTGCCAAACTGATTTCCAGAGTGGTTGTACAAGCTTGCAATTCCACCAACAATGGAGGAGTGTTCCTCTTTCTCTACATCCTCACCAGCATCTGCTGTCACATGAATTTTTGATCTTAGCCATTCTGACTGTTGTGAGGTGGAATCTCAGAGTTGTTTTTATTTGCATTTCCCTGATGATTAAGGATGTTGAACATTTTTTCAGGTGCTTCTCAGCTATTCGGTATTCCTCAGTTGAGAATTCATTGTTTAGCTCTGTACTTCATTTTTTTAGTAGGGTTATTTGGTTTTCTGGAGTCCAGATTCTTGAGTTCTTTATATATATACTGGATATTAGTCCCCTATGGGATTTAGGATTGGTAAAGATCTTTTCCCAATATGTTGGTGGCCTTTTTGTCTTATTGGCAATGTCCTTTGCCTTACAGAAGCTTTGCGATTTTATGAGGTGAGAGTGTTTTTTTTAAGGGTATGTCTCCTGTGGGTTAACTAGGATCCAGTATAAGGCCACATATCTAAAATTATATGGGCTGTAAAATTTGAACTTGATGTGTTAGAAGGCAGGGGACACAGAGTTGAGTGAGTTATGAATAGAGGGTGAATATGATAAAAATACATTGTATGAAATTCTGAAAGAAATATTTTTAAAAAATCAACATTTAAAACAGCAAAACGTTCTCAGCCACATTCATAAATAGAGAAACTTAATTTTTAAAAACCATATCGTATTGCCTCACTGCAACCTGGTAAAGCTGGAAAAAGTTATATTAGTAGTACAGAGAATAAGAAGTCAAAATGCTCAGACATTAGTGGTAGAATAAATGAAGTATTCCCTAGCGTTTACCACCAACTCTCTAATTAATAAATGCTTTTGGAAAACCAAGTGTTCAACCCTACATAGGACATCTATATTAACCTCATCACTACGGAGGCTCAGAGAACATCCAGGAAGCAGATGGGGAGGTAGAATTGAAGAAGAACTGGAAGGTGGAGAGCATTGCTTTGAAACAGTGTTCTAGACATGGCATGGCTATCTCAGTCATGAACTTACAGCAGCTGTGGTTATGTGAGCAAGATCTGAACAGGACAGCCAGAATCCCTGTATGGAAGGGGTAGATGGTGCTCAGGCCCCACCCTATCCTGAGGAGACATTTTGCAGTGAATAATTGCTAGTGGGAGGGAGCATTATTTTAAGGATGTAGCACTAGTAGGTTTTCCATGCTTAGTAGATGGTGTCATATATATGGACCTACAGGTAGCTCTAACTGGGCTTAGTGGATTATTAAACAACAAAAATAGCATGAAGTTGAGAGAGGGGTGTACTGGGAGGAATACAGGAGGAGGAAACGGGACAAATATGATGCTATTTTTTGTATGAAATTCTCAAAAATTAAAAGCATATTCTCCAAGAGAAGATATAGCTCACAAGCTTAGCGCTTGCCTAGCACAGACAAGCTATCTTTTCAAGTTTCAGTATTGAATTAAAAATGTTCTTCGGGGACTCCGCGGCGGGCGGTCTGCGGGTGAGAGTGTGGAACACAGAGGCCAGCAGCTTCTGGATCGGGCGAGAGCCACAGAGCCTCTGAGGCGGCGCCATTTCCAGCTCCAGACAACCGGCCACCTTCCTGGTGAGAGCACAGGGGTCCACCCGGCCCGGGAGGCTTCTGCCTCACGTTCCGCGGGGGCCACCTTGATTCTGGGACTCCGCAGCGGGCAGTCTGCAGGCCAAAGCAACACAGCTTCTGGGAAAGATCCTGTTTTGGACCTTCATCTTCGGCCAGGAGGAGGTCCAAACACCAGATAACTATGCACCTCCCTGAAAGAGGAGAGCTTGCCTGCAGAGACTGCTCTGACCACTGAAACTCAGGGAAGAGAGCTAGTCTCCCTGGTCTGCTGATATAGTGTAACAAAATCACCAGAGGAACAATCTCTAAATAGAGACAACTATAACAACTAACTCCAGAGATTACCAGATGGCGAAAGGTAAACGTAAGAATCTTACTAACAGAAACCAGGACTACTCACCATCATCAGAACCCAGCACTCCCACTTCGCCCAGTCCAGGGCACCCTAACACACCTGAAAAGCTAGACGTGGATTTAAAAGCATATCTCATGATGATGGTAGAGGACATCAAGAAGGACTTAAATAACTCACTTAAAGAAATACAGGAGAACACTGCTAAACAAGTAGAAGACATTAAAGAGGAAACACAAAAATCCCTTAAAGAATTGTAGGAAAACACAACCAAACAGGTGATGGAATTGAATAAAACCATCCAAGACATAAAAAGGGAAGTAGACACAATAAAGAAAACCCAAAGTGAGGCAACAGTGGAGATAGAAACACTAGGAAAGAAATCTGGAACCATAGATGCGAGCATCAGCAACAGAATACAAGAAATGGAAGAGAGAATCTCAGGTGCAGAAGATTCCATAAAGAACATCGGCACAACAATCAAAGAAAATGGAAAATTCAAAAAGATCCTAACTCAAAACATCCAGGAAATCCAGGACACAATGAGAAGACCAAACCTACGGATAATAGGAGTGGATGAGAATGAAGATTTTCAACTCAAAGGACCAGCAAACATCTTCAACAAGATTATTGAAGAAAACTTCCCAAATCTAAAGAAAGAGATACCCATGAACATACAAGAAGCCTACAGAACTCCAAATAGACTGGACCAGAAAAGAAATTCCTCCCGACACATAATAATCAGAACAACAAATGCACTAAATAAAGATAGAATACTAAAAGCAGTAAGGGAAAAAGGTCAAGTAACATATAAAGGCAAGCCTATCAAAATTACACCAGATTTTTCACCAGAGACTATGAAAGCCAGAAGAGCCTGGACAGATGTTATACAGACACGAAGAGAACACAAATTCCAGCCCAGGCTACTATACCCAGCCAAACTCTCAATCACCATAGATGGAGAAACCAAAGTATTCCACGACAAAACTAAATTCACCCATTATCTCTCCACGAATCCAGCCCTTCAAAGGATAATAATAGAAAAAAACCAATACAAGGACGGGAACCACGCCCTCAAAAAAACAAGAAGATAATCCCTCAACAAAACTAAAAGAAGACAGCCACAAGAACAGAATGCCAACTTTAACAACAAAAACAACAGGAAGCAACAATTACTTTTCCTTAATATCTCTTAATATCAATGGTCTCAACTCCCCAATAAAAAGACATAGACTAACAGACTGGCTACATAAACAGGACCCAACATTCTGCTGCTTACAGGAAACCCATCTCAGGGAAAAAGACAGACACTACCTCAGAGTGAAAGGCTGGAAAACAATTTTCCAAGCAAATGGTCTGAAGAAACAAGCTGGAGTAGCCATTTTAATATCGGATAAAATCGACTTCCAACCCAAAGTTATCAAAAAAGACAAGGAGGGACACTTCATACTCATCAAAGGTAAAATCCTCCAAGAGGAACTCTCAATTCTGAATATCTATGCTCCAAATGCAAGGGCAGCCACATTCATTAAAGACACTTTAGTAAAGCTCAAAGCACACGTTGCACCTCACACAATAATAGTGGGAGACTTCAACACACCACTTTCATCAATGGACAGATCGTGGAAACAGAAACTAAACAGGGACACAGTGAAACTAACAGAAGTTATGAAACAAATGGACCTGACAGATATCTACAGAACATTTTATCCTAAAACAAAAGGATATACCTTCTTCTCAGCACCTCACGGGACCTTCTCCAAAATTGACCATATAATTGGTCACAAAACAGGCCTCAACAGATACAAAAATATTGAAATTGTCCCATGTATCCTATCAGACCACCATGGCCTAAGACTGATCTTCAATAACAACATAAATAATGGAAAGCCAACATTCACTTGGAAATTGAACAACACTCTTCTCAATGATACCTTGGTCAAGGAAGGAATAAAGAAAGAAATTAAAGACTTTTTAGAATTTAATGAAAATGAAGCCACAACGTACCCAAACCTATGGGACACAATGAAAGCATTTCTAAGAGGGAAACTCATAGCTCTGAGTGCCTTCAAGAAGAAACGGGAGAGAGCACATACTAGCAGCTTGACAACACATCTAAAAGCTCTAGAAAAAAAGGAAGCAAATTCACCCAAGAGGAGTAGATGGCAGGAAATAATCAAACTCAGGGGTGAAATCAACCAAGTGGAAACAAGAAGAACTATTCAAAGAATTAACCAAACGAGGAGTTGGTTCTTTGAGAAAATCAACAAGATAGATAAACCCTTAGCTAGACTCACTAGAGGGCACAGGGACAAAATCCTAATTAACAAAATCAGAAATGAAAAGGGAGACATAACAACAGATCCTGAAGAAATCCAAAACACCATCAGATCCTTCTACAAAAGGCTATACTCAACAAAACTGGAAAACCTGGACGAAATGGACAAATTTCTGGACAGATACCAGGTACCAAAGTTGACTCAGGATCAAGTTGACCATCTAAACAGTCCCATATCACCTAAAGAAATAGAAGCAGTTATCAATAGTCTCCCAGCCAAAAAAAGCCCAGGACCAGACGGGTTTAGTGCAGAGTTCTATCAGACCTTCAAAGAAGATCTAATTCCAGTTCTGCACAAACTATTTCACAAAATAGAAGTAGAAGGTACTCTACCCAACTCATTTTATGAAGCCACTATTACTCTGATACCTAAACCACAGAAAGACCCAACAAAGATAGAGAACTTCAGACCAATTTCTCTTATGAATATCGATGCAAAAATCCTCAATAAAATTCTCGCTAACCGAATCCAAGAACACATTAAAGCAATCATCCATCCTGACCAAGTAGGTTTTATTCCAGGGATGCAGGAATGGTTTAATATACGAAAATCCATCAATGTAATCCATTATATAAACAAACTCAAAGACAAAAACCACATGATCATCTCGTTAGATGCAGAAAAATCATTTGACAAGATCCAACACCCATTCATGATAAAAGTGTTGGAAAGATCAGGAATTCAAGGCCCATACCTAAACATGATAAAAGCAATCTACAGCAAACCAGTAGCCAACATCAAAGTAAATGGAGAGAAGCTGGAAGCAATCCCACTAAAATCAGGGACTAGACAAGGCTGCCCACTTTCTCCCTACCTTTTCAACATAGTACTTGAAGTATTAGCCAGAGCAATTCGACAACAAAAGGAGATCAAGGGGATACAAATTGGAAAAGAGGAAGTCAAAATATCACTTTTTGCAGATGATATGATAGTATATATAAGTGACCCTAAAAATTCTACCAGAGAACTCCTAAACCTGATAAACAGCTTCGGTGAAGTAGCTGGATATAAAATAAACTCAAACAAGTCAATGGCCTTTCTCTATACAAAGAATAAACAGGCTGAGAAAGAAATTAGGGAAACAACACCCTTCTCAATAGTCACAAATAATATAAAATATCTTGGCGTGACTCTAACTAAGGAAGTGAAAGACCTATATGACAAAAACTTCAAATCTCTGAAGAAAGAAATTAAAGAAGATCTCAGAAGATGGAAAGATCTCCCATGCTCATGGATTGGTAGGATCAACATTGTAAAAATGGCTATCTTGCCAAAAGCAATCTACAGATTCAATGCAATCCCCATCAAAATTCCAACTCAATTCTTCAACGAATTAGAAAGAGCAATTTGCAAATTCATCTGGAATAACAAAAAACCTAGGATAGCAAAAAGTCTTCTCAAGGATAAAAGAACCTCTGGTGGAATCACCATGCCTGATCTAAAGCTTTACTACAGAGCAATTGTGATAAAAACTGCATGGTACTGGTATAGAGACAGACCAGTAGACCAATGGAATAGAATTGAAGACCCAGAAATGAACCCACACACCTATTGTCACTTGATCTTCGACAAGGGAGCTAAAACCATCCAGTGGAAGAAAGACAGCATTTTCAACAATTGGTGCTGGCACAACTGGTTGTTATCATGTAGAAGAATGCGAATCGATCCATACTTATCTCCTTGTACTAAGGTCAAATCTAAGTGGATCAAGGAACTTCACATAAAACCAGAGACACTCAAACTTATAGAGGAGAAAGTGGGGAAAAGCCTTAAAGATATGGGCACAGGGGAAAAATTCCTGAACAGAACAGCAATGGCTTGTGCTGTAAGATCGAGAATTGACAAATGGGACCTAATGAAACTCCAAAGTTTCTGCAAGGCAAAAGACACCGTCAATAAGACAAAAAGACCACCAACAGATTGGGAAAGGATCTTTATCTATCCTAAATCAGATAGGGGACTAATATCCAACATATATAAAGAACTCAAGAAGGTGGACTTCAGAAAATCAAATAACCCCATTAAAAAAATGGGGCTCAGAACTGAACAAAGAATTCTCACTTGAGGAATACCGAATGGCAGAGATGCACCTGAAAAAATGTTCAACATCCTTAATCATCAGGGAAATGCAAATCAAAACAACCCTGAGATTCCACCTCACACCAGTCAGAATGGCTAAGATCAAATATTCAGGTGACAGCAGATGCTGGCGTGGATGTGGAGAAAGAGGAACACTCCTCCATTGTTGGTGGGATTGCAGGCTTGTACAACCACTCTGGAAATCAGTCTGGCGGTTCCTCAGAAAATTGGACGTAGTACTACCGGAGGATCCAGCAATACCTCTCCTGGGCATATATCCAGAAGATGCCCCAACTGGTAAGAAGGACACATGCTCCACTATGTTCATAGCAGCCTTATTTATAATAGCCAGAAGCTGGAAAGAACCCAGATGCCCCTCAACAGAAGAATGGATACAGAAAATGTGGTACATTTACACAATGGAGTACTACTCAGCTATTAAAAAGAATGAATTTATGAAATTCCTAGCCAAATGGATGGACCTGGAGGGCATCATCCTGAGTGAGGTAACACATTCACAAAGGAACTCACACAATATGTACTCACTGATAAGTGGATATTAGCCCAAAACCTAGGATACCCAAGATATAAGATACAATTTCCTAAACACATGATCTCAAGAAAAATGAAGACTGAAGTGTGGACACTATGCCCCTCCTTAGAATTGGGAACAAAACACCCATGGAAGGAGTTACAGAGACAAAGTTTGGAGCTGAGATGAAAGGATGGACCATGTAGAGACTGCCATATCCAGGGATCCACCCCATAATCAGCATCCAAACGCTGACACCATTGCATACACTAGCAAGATTTTATCGAAAGGACCCAGATGTAGCTGTCTCTTGTGAGACTATGCCGGGGCCTAGCAAACACAGAAGTGGATGCTCACAGTCAGCTAATGGATGGATCACAGGGCTCCCAATGGAGGAGCTAGAGAAAGTACCCAAGGAGCTAAAGGGGTCTGCAACCCTATAGGTGGAACAACATTATGAACTAACCAGTACCCTGGAGCTCTTGCCTCTAGCTGCATATGTATCAAAAGATGGCCTAGTTGGCCATCACTGGAAAGAGAGGCCCATTGGACACGCAAACTTTATATGCCCCAGTACAGGGGAACGCCAGGGCCAAAAAGGGGGAGTGGGTGGGTAGGGGAGTGGGGGTGGGTGGGTATGGGGGACTTTTGGTATAGCATTGGAAATGTAAATGAGCTAAATACCTAATAAAAAATGAAAAAAAAAAAAAAGATGGTACCACTCACAAAAAAAAAAAATGTTCTTCGGGGCCTTGTGTGGTAACACATGACTGCAATCCTAGGACTTAGGAGGAAGAGACAGGCAGATTTCTGTGAGTTCAAGGCTAGCCTGGTCTACATAGCAGGTTTCAGGCTAGGCTAATATGATAGACCCCTTTCCTCTACATACACCGTGGTTTGAATAGTAATGGCCTCCATAGATTCATGTGCTTGAAAGCTTGGCCCATAGAGAGTGACACTATTAAGAAGCTTTGTTGGAATTGGTGTGGCCTTGTTGGAAGAAGTGTGTTGCTGGGGAGGGGTGGGCTCTGAGAACTCGTATGCTCAAAATTTGCCCAGTATGACAGTCTCCTGTTGCCTGCAGATCAATATGTAGAAAGAACTCTTAGCTCTTTCTCCAGCACATGCCTGCCTGCATACCACCATGCTTCTCTCTATGATGATAATGTAGGAAACTTCTGAATCAGTAAACGAGACTCAACTAAACATTTTCCTTGTAAAGAGTTACCATGGTCATGGTGTCTCTTTACAGCAATAGAAATCCTAAGATAACACACACACACACACACACACACACACACACACACAGAACACACTTTGACCCAGGAATACAGCCTATAGAAACTTTAAAGGGGGGAACACCAGGCACATTCACAGAATGCTATTGACTTGGGGTAGATATGTCTTTAGAGAAGGTAACATTCAGGTTGGACTTCGAAAGATAATCAAGAATTACTGCAACAAACATGGAGGAATATGTACTTCAAATAAAGGAAGCTATATGAATAAAGCCCCAAAGCAGGAAACAAAGGCATATGGGGAGAAATAAAACCCAGCTTAGTCACAAATTAATTTTGTTGAGATAGATAAACAAGAAATAGATTTATCTCTTGCCCCAAACAACAGAAAAGTGCAGAGAACAGGGCAAAATTTGGTTTCTGAGTCACCAGACATCAGTTAATAGGTAGTGATCCCCAAGAGTCAAACCACAGGCAGGGTTCTCAGATATTTGTACCTTACTGCTTTGATACAGTCTCCAGGCTTGGCGTGTGTGTGTGTGTGTGTGTGTGTGTGTGTGTGTGTGTGTGTGTAAAGAGAGAAGGGGTAGGGGAAAATAGAGTCTACTAGACACCCTACAATGAGGGGACAGACCTAAGAGTTTTGGGTGATAAAAATATTTTTCTGCAAATTATAAATTCCATGGCACTACTGAGAGAAACTACAGATTCAAGAGTGGAGAACTATACCCTGCCTGTGATTTGAAAGAGTTATAAGCTTTTATATTTTGCCAAATTGATGTCTTCGTATCTCTACATGCTCTCTCATATGTCTAAGTTCATAAATATGTATGTGTGCACATGTGCGCGCACGCGCGCACACACACACACACACACACACACACACACACACAAGTAAAATGTAACTTAAATAGGAGGATGAAAGAATGAAATAGAGAGTATAGAAATAAACCCACACAAAGATAAAATTACTGTCTCTTTTTAAAAATTTAAAAAAAGATGGAAAGCATATTTGGTGGGCAAGGGATAGTTTTTCAGCAAGTAGTATCAGAATAATGGATATTCAAACACCTTAAAGGATACCTGTGATCCAAAAACCTAACCATACAAATGTGTAATCTTCTGTATATTTACATTAATGCTACCATGGTGGTAGTTTCATGTGCTTGGTTGGGGCATGTTGTGATGAGATCCTGGAGGCTGTGAGACAAGTACGTGATTAAGGTCAAGATTTGAGCATTATTGATATCTGATCTTTTCTGAAGGCTGGTTTTCCCTTCTAGTTTGTACCATGGAATTCGTACCATGGAATGAGCCAATGATAGTGCTTTAAGCGACTTAAATTCATTTTACTAGCTTAACTTTGGCCCCATTTGCAGAATGTTGGAGTAAATTCTATTTTGCTGTTTTGGTAGAGTACTGAGGGTAGTATCAGCACCGTGAGATATCCACTCTGACAACTGCTTGGCCATGGGTTCAAACCAATAAGAAGTCTTTATTAGCCAGCTGGCAAATACAATGTGTATTCAGGTCCAGAGAGCAGTCCCGGACATTTCTCAGGGTGGGCTTTTAAGCACAAAAACCCCAACCTGGTGTTGACACACCTTAGTTAGCAAGAACAGTTATCCAGAAGCAGAAGTACAGAAGCTAACCAAGAAGGTTAATACATTCAGACACCTGCGAAGACTTTGATAGATTAGATCCTTGCGCTGGTATTCCAAGGCATCGTGGCATCGATTGTGCTAAGGTCTGGGGGCCTACTAAGGTCCAGGGGCTTGTTATACTGTAAGGTCATCCTATGTCGCAGAACATCTACTATCCCCATGATAGAAGTGGCTTGTACATACCTGCTAAATGCTGAGAAATTTAAAAGCATGTTGAAGAGCAGTTAACCATAGCCTGGCATGTCTAACCTTGATGCTGTCACCAACACATCCTCTTTGTGATATGCATGGATAGTTCTTTCTTTTTTTTTTTTTTTGTCCTTTTCCATTTTTTATTAGGTATTTAGCTCATTTACATTTCCAATGTTATACCAAAAGTCCCCCATACCCACCCACCCCCACTCCCCTACCCACCCACTCCCCCTTTTTGGCCCTGGCGTTCCCCTGTACTGGGGCATATAAAGTTTGCGTGTCCAATGGGCCTCTCTTTCCAGTGATGGCCGACTAGGCCATCTTTTGATACATATGCAGCTAGAGTCAAGAGCTCCGGGGTACTGGTTAGTTCATATTGTTGTTCCACCTATAGGGTTGCAGATCCCTTTAGCTCCTTGGGTACTTTCTCTAGCTCCTCCATTGGGATCCCTGTGATCCATCCATTAGCTGACTGTAAGCATCCACTTCTGTGTTTGCTAGGCCCCGGCATAGTCTCACAAGAGACAGCTACATCTGGGTCCTTTCGATAAAATCTTGCTAGTGTATGCAATGGTGTCAGCGTTTGGATGCTGATTATGGGGTGGATCCCTGGATATGGCAGTCTCTACATGGTCCATCCTTTCATCTCAGCTCCAAACTTTGTCTCTGTAACTCCTTCCATGGGTGTTTTGTTCCCAATTCTAAGGAGGGGCATAGTGTCCACACTTCAGTCTTCATTTTTCTTGAGTTTCATGTGTTTAGGAAATTGTATCTTATATCTTGGGTATCCTAGGTTTTGGGCTAATATCCACTCATCAGTGAGTACATATTGTGTGAGTTCCTTTGTGAATGTGTTACCTCACTCAGGATGATGCCCTCCAGGTCCATCCATTTGGCTAGGAATTTCATAAATTCATTCTTTTTAATAGCTGAGTAGTACTCCATTGTGTAGATGTACCACATTTTCTGTATCCATTCCTCTGTTGAGGGGCATCTGTGTTCTTTCCAACTTCTGGCTATTATAAATAAGGCTGCTATGAACATAGTGGAGCATGTGTCCTTCTTACCAGTTGGGGCATCTTCTGGATATATGCCCAGGAGAGGTATTGCTGGATCCTCCGGTAGTACTATGTCCAATTTTCTGAGGAACTGATTTCCAGAGTGGTTGTACAAGCCTGCAATCCCACCAACAATGGAGGAGTGTTCCTCTTTCTCCACATCCACGCCAGCATCTGCTGTCACCTGAATTTTTGATCTTAGCCGTTCTGACTGGTGTGAGGTGGAATCTCAGGGTTGTTTTGATTTGCATTTCCCTGATGATTAAGGATGTTGAACATTTTTTCAGGTGCTTCTCTGCCATTCGGTATTCCTCAGGTGAGAATTCTTTGTTCAGTTCTGAGCCCCATTTTTTAATGGGGTTATTTGATTTTCTGAAGTCCACCTTCTTGAGTTCTTTATATATATTGGATATTAGTCCCTTATCTGATTTAGGATAGGTAAAGATCCTTTCCCAATCTGTTGGTGGTCTTTTTGTCTTATTGACGGTGTATTTTGCCTTGCAGAAACTTTGGAGTTTCATTAGGTTCCATTTGTCAATTCTCGATCTTACAGCACAAGCCATTGCTGTTCTGTTCAGGAATTTTTCCCCTGTGCCCATATCTTCAAGGCTTTTCCCCACTTTATCCTCTATAAGTTTCAGTGTCTCTGGCTTTATGTGAAGTTCCTTGATCCACTTAGATTTGACCTTAGTACAAGGAGATAAGTATGGACCAATTCTCATTCTTCTACATGATAACAACCAGTTGTGCCAGCACCAATTGTTGAAAATGCTGTCTTTCTTCCACTGGATGGTTTTAGCTCCCTTGTCGAAGATCAAGTGACCATAGGTGTGTGGGTTCATTTCTGGGTCTTCAATTCTATTCCATTGGTCTACTTGTCTGTCTCTATACCTACTGGTATAGAGACAATAAAAAACCATGCAGTTTTTATCACAATTGCTCTGTAGTAAAGCTTTAGGTCAGGCATGGTGATTCCACCAGAGGTTCTTTTATCATTGAGAAGAGTTTTTGCTATCCTAGGTTTTTTGTTATTCCAGATGAATTTGCAAATTGCTCCTTCTAATTCGTTGAAGAATTGAGTTGGAATTTTGATGGGGATTGCATTGAATCTGTAGATTGCTTTTGGCAAGATAGTCATTTTTACAATGTTGATCCTGCCAATCCATGAGCATGGGAGATCTTTCCATCTTCTGAGATCTTCTTTAATTTCTTTCTTCAGAGACTTGAAGTTTTTATCATACAGGTCTTTCCCTTCCTTAGTTAGAGTCACTCCGAGATATTTTATATTATTTGTGACTATTGAGAAGGGTGTTGTTTGGATAGTTCTTTCTTACTTGCTCCATTGCATTTGATTTGACCTAGCCACACTTTATTATCCAGTCCCCTGGTAACATGACAATTTCCTTTCACAGCCGGAGGCACACTCTTTGACTATCTACAGGACAGTCAACTGGAAGGCAGCTCTGGGAATTTGGAACTAATTGGTGCAAAGTCTGAACAAGGTACTGGGACTGTGCTTCTATTTGAGACTGTGTCATTCTTATGGAACTTTTCCATTACCATACCAAACATGGTCTGAGAGTGCCATTGAGATCATCACCAGCCATCCTTCCATCTCCACCATCACCTGGCCATCTTCACCACCACCTGGCCATCTCTAGCATGACCTGGCCATCTTTACCACCATGCCACCATAAGAAAAAGTCTAGAAAAAAGTCTGTTATTTATGCAATTGTGTTCAAATCTCATATTCTCTTCTCTCTTTTCAGTGAAATTGCTCCTGCAATGTCACTGGGGGCTTCCCTAAAGTCATAATCACTGTTGTTGTACCAGGCCTGTGGTAGCATTTCAGCAACACACAAATCTCTTGCTGTGTCTTCTTTGTTATGCTTTCTTGGCCATTTCTCTCTTGCTTGGCCTGTAGATAATAAAGTGCACCGATACCCTAGTCTGTTGGCTAGTTATGATTTCTCTCTAAGTGACCCTATATTGTCCCAAGTCTTAAGATACAGATGACCTTACATTAATTCCCACCTATACTTACCCTTGGTTTTTAAATTTTTTGATTGGGGTTTCTGCTTAGAAGTCTAAGAAGTAACCTCAAATTATCTTGACCAAACCATAGCTCTAATCTTACTTCCAATCTCTGGTCCTGCACCTCCTCCACATTTCAGAAGAGGACATTCAGTGGCTCAGGACCCAAACCTGGGGTTATATTGTCTTGGATTTATCGTGTGGTAGTATTCCAATACAGTCTTTTAGCAATTTGTTCAAATTATACTGGGTGTATGTTCTTCCAATCTGAGCTACCGGTATTTCTTGTTTAACTTAACCTTGTTGGCTGCTGCTCAATCAATTTGTACCTAACTAACCATACACTATTAAAATTATAAATCATATTATTTTATGGCATATAATCATTCATCTAAGTCTTCTAATCAAATCATTTTACTTAAAATAAAATCTAAAAGCTCACCATGACCCCCTCTGTAAGTTACGACAAGTTCCTCTCATGTCAGCCCTTGCTGCTTCTCACAGTGTTCTCCATCCAAACTGGCTCCTCTTGTATTTCATAGAGGCTGCAGCTCCTATCTGCTGTAGCCCACAGATTTTTTTCATACAGCCAACCTCTACCTGATATTTTTGTCTCTAAACATATTACTGTTTCAAAATGGCTGATTCTGAACCTCTGAAGATGCAAATATCTGTAGTTACATAGCACATCAGAGGGTCTTACTTTTATTATGTTTTCATAAATGGCGATCAGCTCATTTGCCTATTACTCTGCATTGACCATCTTCCAGTAGCATGCAACCTTTGCAGGTACACAGACCTCATGCAATACTTGACTGTGAGTGCCTGTAGCCATTCCCCAGAACATCCCACATGATTGCCCTTAAGTTACCCTTCTCCTTATAAATCCTCACTTTCTTCTATTTCATGTTGATTAACGTCTTGTCTTGTTCCTTTTTATTATCTAATATGAACTCTATAAGAGCTGCATCTTCTACCCCATGCCTCTTCCTCCCTCGCAGCGTCTCTAAGCTCATATTCTCTCCTGGTCCCACTGATCAGCTCACTAAATGTTGACCATGTTGAACAGCATCCTTCTTGGGGCTATGTGCTTTCTTCTGCCAAGAGCCTTTTCTCACTTGAGGCATATGGGCTTTCTCCTTCATCCTTGCATGTCTCTATCTCAGAGAGCTTCTGTTAATCTCACTGTTTCCTTCTCTCCATATTTTTTTCCTTATCAAAGTCTAAACTGTTACAATTTAACTTCTCTTGTATGTTTTCTGTCTCTACCACCAGCCTGTAAGTTTCTTGGAGGTTGTGATTTCCATCCATTCTATTCCTTGTTGAATTTTAGAGCTTGAACAACACTTGGGGCACATGGTAGTCTTTGGTAGATATTTGTTGAATAACTGAGACGTTAGACAGAGCCATTACAAATTCTTTATTAGAAACCATCCAATTATTTTAAGGAGAAAAGTATCAATTGACTTAGACTTTTTGATTGATTTGGGAAACAAACCAATTTGGAGACTTGGGCAAATAGATGGGAAGACGGAGGGGGACATGAGGTGACAAGATAGGTGGATCTCATAGGAGTTTGGGGACATAAATCACTTTTCAAGGGGTGTGGCATTGGAGAAGTTAAAGAGCAATGGATCTGAAAGAGTTAAGAGATTGAATCTGTAAGCCTCAGTGACTGATTAGAAGTAGAAAGCTTAACTGTCAAGGACTGAATCAAAGGTTTCTAGTGTGGGCTCCCATAGGAATGACTGAGCTATTCTTGGAGACAGAGAACACTGAAGGAGTTTGTGGGCTGAAGATCAAGGGCTCAGAGTCTTCGGGCTTGCTGAGTTTCAGGTGTCTGAGAGCCAGTTGAGTGGAAATACTGTGCTGGCAATTGGTCATCCAGGTCAGGAGCTTAGAATATCTGAGTCATCGGCACATATATAGTACATGAAGCCATGGAAGTGGATGATAAACAAAAACCCATATTAGGTTGCACTTGAGAGACCCAGACTCATTAAGTGTTCTTGGAGTTCCAGGGAGGCTGTTTTTCTCTCAGATGACTTGGCTTGTCTGTTCTGTTGAATGTCCTCTCTCCAGTCTCTGCTTCTTGCTGAGCCTTACCTGTGACCCTCCTCCATGACACTGGGCATGATAGATCCATATTCACCAGATCCACAAACACAGATTCAGTCTACACCGGAGAGAAAATATTTGGGGAAAAGTTGGGTCTCTATCAAAAGTGTACATATCTTTAAAATTGACATTAGTCTTTAATTGATAGATCATATTTAAATGACATTTACACACATGCATATATATCGTATCTGTATCTAACTATATAGAATATGGAGATGATTTAAAGTATTCTGGGGAATGTTCATAGGTTCATGAAAACACTATCATTCTATATAAAAGATTGAATGAAGCATGAAGACCTTGGTAATCTCAGGGGGTCCTGGGATATATTCTATTAGGATCCTGAGGAATGAATACAACTTCAGTCCTGTCTTTAAATTCAGTTCTGTTTTCCAGTTCCCTTTCCACATCACTCCAGAGTTTGCTCCATCAACCAACTAACTGGCTGTGAAGAAGGGTTGAGGGGATGGAGTCAGGCACTCAACAAACTTATGATGAGAACTTTTGCTTCTCTTGGCACTTCAGCATGTATATGTACTCAGAACATGGTTATTCTGTGCTGCCGGGATCATGGTTGGATGACTCAAGGCATCAGGAGGATGGAATTCTCCAAAGATCTTAAATTGGGAGAGATCTTGGAATGAGTCCATGAGGACTTTAATATATTTGCTTTATCTGGAATCAGTTGTAGGAGAGCCTGTGCCTATTTTCATCCTTTTATATTTAAAGCAGTCCTAAAAACTGTGTACTTTCCATAAAATTTCAATATATATGCATATATCTATATCTATATATATGAAAATATGACTACTCCTTTCCTTTCCTCCACTTTTTATTCTGTTAGAATTGGCTTGATTTCTTATCCCATTAAGTTTTATTTTAAATTTAAATTTGTTGGGTTCAGCAAGTTATTGTGATTTCATTTCAGTCCCACTCGGGTTTCTGAGGAACAGCTGTTTGCCTGAATGAATACGTTGCTTATGCTGGGGTCTTCTGTGTGGCTTCTCCAGGCAACTTTGACTCAAGGGCACCTGGGAGTACAGTCAGATCTTTTAATGCTTGGACAGGAGATGGCATGCACCGAGGACAGGCAGCTGTCTTCCCTTGGGAGGAGAGGGGGCAGGTGGAGCCACCAAATCCCTTGCAGATTTCCCCTTTCCTCAGCAGATACTGCCAATCAGGCTGAATAACACAGGGACATTTTTTCCACCATGAACAACTGTGCCTGGGACAGCAGCAGCTCGATCTGGGGCTCACATTTCAGGAATCTTATGTGGCTCTTCAGAAGCCGCACTGATGTCTGTCAAGTGTGTGCAGGGGATTAGAAAGCTCCTGCCAGAGATGAGGATCACGCGGCACTAGGGATAGAAGGGGACTTTGGGGGAGCTGAATGGTAGGGCTTATGTGAGTCAGATACTGCAAGTGTTCATGGGAGTGCATTATCAGGACCATATGCACACTTTTATTAATTTATTAAAATCAATGAAACAAAGAGTGACTTCAGAATGTTTGCTTTTCTTACTTTTGTTAGGTGTGGCACAAGTTGTTAAGATCCAGGGATCCATCCCATAATTAGCCTCCAAACGATGACACCATTGCATACACTAGCAAGCCTTTGTTGCAAGGACCGTGATATAGCTGTCCCTTGTGAGACTATGCCGGGGCCTAGCAAACACAGAAGTGGATGCTCACAGTCAGCTATTGGATGGATCACAGGGCCCGCAATGGAGGAGCTAGAGAAAGTACCCAAGGAGCTAAAGAGATCTGCAACCCTATCAGTGGAACAACATTACGAACTAACCAGTACCCTGGAGCTCTTGACTCTAGCTGCATATGTATCAAAAGATGGCCTAGTCGGCCATCACTGGAAAGAGAGGCCCATTGGTCAGGCAAACTTTATATGCCCCAGTACAGTACAGGGGAACGCCAGGGCCAAAAAATGGGAATGGGTGGGTAGGGGAGTGGGGGGGGGGGAGGGTGTGGGGGACTTTTGGGATAGCATTGGAAATGTAATTGAGGAAAATACGTAATAAAAAAAAAATTTCCTTCTGACACTGGTTCTTCTCTATTTCTCTCAATCGTGCATTACATGATTGCCCTAACAGCATCTCAGTAAAAATGGCAAATAACGCTAAAGTCTAGCACATGGGTAGACCTTTTATTTGTTTCTCTATGGGATCTCTGGTTTTTTTCTATTAGCTTATATGGATTCTGGGGATCTGAACTTGAGTCCTCATTGTGCCTGATGTGCTGAGCTCTTCCAATCTTGCCTTCCATTTTTACATCTACATTATAAAAGTTTCCTACTTGCTCTTGAAATAATGAGTTAGAGAAAGAAGCTGAAGTAAAGGAGGCTCTGTTTTGTGCATGCGTGCACACACACACACACCAGCATCACACACACACACACACACACACACACACACACACACACACACACACACACACACACACACCAGCATTTACCTCATTAATTCATTATCAAGTACCTCTCATATTTGGGAGTCAAGACCATTAAAATTCACTACAGAAACTGTGTCACCAGGTTCTGGATCTTGTTTTGTCTTAGCCAGTTGTGTTTTTGAGCAAGTTGTTTTTCTGTCTCTAGACTTTGTCTCTTTATCACTGAAATGAAGAGATTCAATAGGTGACTGATAGTTGATAAGAAGATAATCTGAAAATTCTCTGGTGTAAAATCTCATGCCCTTGGCACAGGAGAACTGCTAGGATCAGACTAGTTTGTCATCACTTTTGCACTTTTGATAATCTTTGGCTCTGTTTTTTTTTTTTTTCCCAATCCCTTTCCCTCTCTGCCACCCAACAGTGTGTATTGTTCTGATGATTCTTGTCCTCTGCAAGAGGATGCCCATTAAGGATGCTTGCTTGTTGATGGTGATTTTTCTCAGTGGATTCAGTTTCTCTCATAGGATGAAGAAAATCATAAGATGGGATCAGTCCACCTCTGTTTTACACCTTTCTGTAGAAAGGAGTTTAACAGAATCCCCAGACAAGCAGGATTCCTGTTTGTAGGAAACAGCAGTACTACTATTGTTTCTGAGGGTTTCTTGAAGTTCTTTCATTGGTTCTGCGATGCAAACATCTAAGGTACAATCCCTGTGCTGGCAGGTCATCTCTTTTTTTTTTTTTTTTGAGAATAGAGAACACATTCAAAGGATAAGAAACATGACCTGTGCATCAGTTATTTTTGTTCTTGTTGCTGTTATTGTAATAAAATACCTAAGAAAGTACTTAAAGGAAGAAGGGTCTATTGTGGGTTGCAGTTTCAAGACACTGTCCAATCTGGCCTGAAAGCCATTGCATTAAGAGTCTGAGGTGGCTGGTCATATTGCATCTGCAGTGAGGAAGCAGAAAGAGCCCAAGGCTGGCACTCAACGAACTTTTTTCTGTTTATTCAGCCTAGGATCCCAACCCATTTGGAATATTGCTTCCCACTTTCCAGATGGCTACTCTCTCCTCAGTTTATATATATATATATATATATATATATATATATATATATATATATATATATATCCCTGATAGACATATCAACATGCATGTCTCCTAGGTGATTCTAAATCTAGACAAGTTGATAATGAAGATTCACCAACACAACTAGGTAGCTAACTCTCCTAGAAGTGGTTTAACTCTGATAAACTATAGATTTTCATCCAGTAGGGCTATGGATGTAGTTAAGTGTTAGAGCACTTGCCTAGCACGTGAATAAGAATTTCCTAAGTGATCTACAAAAGGCTAATTTCAAGCAAATGCATTAGTGTATGATGAAATTAATATTTTGAGAATACTTGTTTGAAGCGTTTGTGGTTTTTCGGTGGGTTATCTTTCTGAATTATTAAGTTTTACTTTATGCTTTTGAAAGATACAGCAAATAAAAGAAGTTAATGTAATGCTGCCATGTAAAGTTGATTGGTGTAAAGATACTTTGGACAAGGTTGGGCATTGAGCCTTTATACTTGTCTGTCTACCACTTCTGCATTAGTATTTACTTATAGGAGTCTGGTTCTATGTTCAAGACTGAGTATGGAGGCTTAGTGAATTTTCTGTTACATTCACATGAGAAGTGACTTTGGCAGTTTCCTCCGACATTTCCTTCTTAAAACAATCACCAAAGATGATACTGTTGGTGCACATGATATCACTTCAAACCCCTTGACACACATAGCGTGTGCTGATATTTAAGAAGAATAAAGGCAAACACAATACAGAAAAGAAAACACTGCATGCTCTCACTGCACAGTGACTGTTAATATTGTGATACACTCTGATCTGCACATGCACAGAATTCATATTTCTCTGCCTTCCACACTGAAATTAAATTAGTCTTGACATTTTGGGGGTATGTTAGATGATCCTTGGAATACATTGGGCCTAAATGGACAGTCCAGGACCACATCTCCATCCTAATCTCTTTAAGAATCCCCTTTACTATCTAAGGCACCACAGTCACAGATTCTGGGGATGTCGGAGACTTGTTGGGAGGTTAGTGATTATTCAGGTTTCTACATTGCCCTTCATTTGTTTCATATAATTTTATTTTTTCTTTTATTGAAAATAGATCTTTCATGTAATATATCCTGATTATGCTTTCTTCTCCCACTATTTCTCTCAGTTCCTCCCTACTCCATCTCCCATTCAGATCCACCAGCTTTCTGTCTCTCACTAGAAAACAAATAGGCTTTTAAGAGATCATAACAATAAAACAAAACAAAACAAAACAGAACAAAACAAAACAAAACAAAACAAAACAAAACAAAACAAAGGCTAGCACATTGGAGCAGGACAAGACAAACCAACAGAAGAAAAAGATCCCAAGAGAAGGCACAAGAAACAGAGACCTGCTCATTCACACACTGAGGAATCCCATAAAAACTAACCTGGAAATCACAATACATACATAGAGGACCTGTGTGGTAAAGAAAAAGTATAAATAAATAAAAAATAAGATATTTTAAAAAGTAAAAGCCCTGACAGGACACTATGAGATAAGAAACCTCCAAAGATGTTGTTGAATTCATTTTCTGTTGGCCATCTACTGTTGGACATGTGGTCTACCTTTAAGAGTAGTTTGTATCCCCATTGAGATTCCGTTGGAGGAAACTAACATTTCATTTTTAAGTGGCTATCTATTGGAATTATTTCTGGGTTAGGGATGGGGGCATATGTCCATTTCTCCTTTCAGATACAGGAGCCTATCTGGTTCAGACCAATGCAGGTCCTGTGTACACTGCCTCAGGATGTATGAGCTCATATGTGTGTTGATCATGTTGATGGAGAAAGCCTTGTTTTCTTGGTGTCCTCCATCCTTTCTGGCTCTTAGACTCTTTCGGTCTCTCCTTTTGTGGGGTTTTCTGAACCCTGAGGAGAAATACTTGATGGAGATAGCCTGTTTAAGGCTGATTGTTCCAATATCTTTCATCCTCTATATAATGTCTGGTTCTTGTCTCTGATTTTATTTCTACTTCGTGAGAAGGTTCTTGGTGATGGCCAAGCAAGGCCTTTGAGTATAGCAGAATATTGTCAGGAGTCACTTTATTGCCACATTTTTCTTTATGACAGTAGTCTTTGGTTTTACCTCAGGGCCTTGCACTATCTAGTCTCAGGTTTTTGGTTAGACAAGCAGCATCAGTTATGGGTTCCATCTCCTGGGGTGGACCTTATGTCAAATCAGATACTGATTGGTCACTCCTACAAGATTTGTGCCATCATTGTATTAGCCCAGAATCCACACAGGACACCATTGTAGATCAAATGGTTTGTAGTTGGGATGAAGTTTCCATTTGTCCTTGAGAAGCATGCCAGAGTACCTTCCAAATGGGTGAAGGCTCTTTGCGGCACTTCTCCACTCAATGACTTGTGTAGGTGTTATCTTCTGCAATGAGCTTTGCTATCAGTTTTTAGAGAGCCAAACATAGCTCTTCTCAATAGCTTGGGCTGTCTGGTGATTCCCATAGGACCCCTTTAGCCAAAATCGTAATTAGATATAACCCAATCCCTATACTGTAAGGTTTATTTGGTGACAAGTGATGTCTTGTTGGGCCCTGTCTCCCCAATTATTTGTTTTCTTTTTTTAATTTAGATTGCCTTCATATACGTGTATATTTAGAAAACTTCTACTGTATTAGGTTTCCATACTACCCCCCAGGTGACCTTAGTTTTAGCTGCCTCTCTCTGCATTCCTTCATCCCCCCTCTCCCTTCCTTTATCCACTTGATCTTCCTGTTCTGCCCATGATAATAATCAGTTCTATTTCCCTTTCCTAATGAGATCTATCCGCTCATGTCCAATTCATTGTTCTGTACCTAACTTCAGTGATTTTCTGGATTGTAGCTTGGTTATCATTAAAACAACAGCTATATTCACGTAGAAGTAAATGTATAGCATATTTGTCTTTCTGGGTCTGGGTTCCCTCACTTAAGATGATTTTTTTCTAGTTCCATTTACCCACAAATTTCATGATGTCATATTTTTTCCATTTTTTTCTTTTTTTTCATCATAGCAATTGCTTTTATTTTATTTTAATTTTTTAAAGTATCTTTTTTTAATTTATTTTTTAATTAGGTATTTTCTTCATTTACATTTCAAATGCTATCCCAAAAGTCCCCCAGACCCTGCTCCCCCACTCACCTACCCACCCACTCCCACTTCTTGGCCATGGCGTTCCCCTCTACTGAGGCATCTAAAGTTTGCAAGACCAAGGGGCCTCTCTTCCCAATGATGGCCAACTAGGCCATCTTCTGATACATATGCAGCTAGAGACAAGAGCTCTGGGGGTACTGGTTAGTTCATATTGTTGTTCCACCTATAGGGTTGCAGACCTCTTTAGCTCCTTGGGTACTTTCTCTAGCTCCTCCATTGGGGATCCTGTGTTCCATCCAATAGCTGACTGTGAGCATCCATTTCTGTGTTTGCCAGGCCCCGGCATTGCCTCACAAAAGACAGCTATATCAGGGTCCTTTCAGCAAAATCTTGCTGGTGTATGCAATGGTGTCAGTGTTTGGAGGTTGATTATGGGATGGAACCCTGGGTATGGCAGTCTCTAGATGGTCCATCCTTTCGTCTCAACTCCCAACTTTGTCTTTGTAACTCCTTCTATGGGTGTTTTGTTCCCAATTTTAAGAAGGGGCAAAGTGTCCACACTTTGGTCTTCGTTCTTCTTGAGTTTCATGTGTTTTGAAAATTGTATCTTGTATCTTGGGTATTCTAAGTTTCTGGGCTAATATCCACTTATCAGTGAGTGCATATCATGTGTGTTCTTTTGTGATTGGGTTATCTCACTCAGGATGATATCCCCCAGATCCATCCTTTTGCCTAAGAATTTCATAAATTCATTGTTTTTAATATCTGAGTAGTACTCCATTGTGTAAATGTGCCACATTCCTCTGTTGAGGGACATCTGGGTTCTTTCCAGCTTCTGGATACTATAATTCAGGATGCTATGAACATAGTGGAGCATGTGTCCTTATTACAAGTTGGAACACCTTCTGGTTATATGCCCAGGAGAGGTATTGCTGGATCTTCTGGTAGTACTATGTCCAATTCTCTGAGGAATCGCCAGATTGATTTCCAGAGTGGTTGTACAAGCTTGCAATCCCACCAGTAATGGAGGAGTGTTCCTCTTTCTCCACATCCTCCCAAGCATCTACTGTCACCTGAATTTTTGATCTTAGCCATTCTGACTGGTATGAGGTGGAATCTCAGGGTTGTTTTGATTTGCATTTCTCTGATGATTAAGGATGTTGAACACTTTTTCAGGTGCTTCTCAGGAGCAGGAGAGAGAGCCAGTCTGCACAAGAAAGCCTGCGGACTGCAGAAGCAACATAGTTTCTGGACAGTTCCCATTTTGGGCTGTCATCTTCAGCCAGGAAGCAGATCTGAATTCCAGACATCTGCACTCCTCCCGTCAGAGGAGAGGTGGCCTGCAAAGAGCACTCTGACCACTAAGACTCAGAAGAGAGTTGAACTCCCAAGAGTGCTAACAGAATCACAGGAGGAACAAGCTCCAGCCAGCGACAGCTATAACAACTAATGCCTGAGATTACCAGATGGCGAAAGGCAAACATAAGAATCTTACTAACAGAGACCAAGACCGCTCACCATCATTAGAACCCAGCACTCCCACCTCAGCAAGTCCTGGATACCCCAACACACCTGAAAAGCAAGACTCGGATTTAAAATCATATCTCATGATGGTGGTAGAGGATTTTAAGAAGAGCATTAATAACTCACTTAAAGAAATACAGGAGAACACTGCGAAACAGGTGGACGCCCTTAAAGAATTACAGGAAAACTCTGCTAAACAAGTAGAAGCCCTTAAAGAAGAAACACAAAAATCCCTTAAAGAATTACAGGAAGACACAACCAAACAAGCTATGGAATTGAACAAAACCATCCAAGATCTAAAAGTGGAAGAAGAGAAACAATAAAGAAAACCCAAAGGGAGACAACTCTGGAGATAGAAACCCCAGGAAAGAAATCAGGAACCATAGACCCGAGCATCAGCAACAGAATACAAGAGATGGAAGAGAGACTCTCAGGTGCAGAAGATTACATAGAGAACATGGACACAACAATTCAAGAAAGTGCAAGATTTCATATTTTTAACAGCCAAGTAATACTCCATTGTGCAAGTGCACCACATTTTAAAAATTTGTTCATCTTTTGAGGAAAACTTCGGTTGTTTCTAATTTCTGGTGATTATGAGTTGAGCAAATTAATATGGTTGAGCATGCATCAATGTGGGAGGATCACACACCTTTGGGTATGTGCCCAAGAGTGAGTGGTATAGCTGGAACTTGGGGTAGATTGATTCCATTTTCCCTAGGAACTGCCACATGATTTTCATTGTGGCTGTACAAGTTTGTATTCCGACCAGCAATGTATGAGTGTTCCCCTTGTTTGACATCCTTATCAGGATGAGTTGTTTTATTCATTTTAGCCATTATGATGGGTATAAGATGAAATCTCAAAGTAGTGTTGATTTGCATTTCCTGCCGGGATGACTAAGGCTATTGAATTCTCAGCCATCCTTGTTTCCCCATATCCCATTTTAATTGGATTATTTCTTTTGTCGATAGTTTTTGAGTTCTTTATATATTTTGGATATTAGCCCTCTATCAGATATGGAGTTGGTAAAAAAACAAAACAAAACAAAAACAAAAACAAAAAAAACTTTTCCTCTGCTGTAGGCTGCTTCTTTGTCTCAGTGAGAAATGGTGTCCTTTGTCTGAGTGAGAAATTTTCAGTTTCATGAGGTCCTATTTATCAGTTGTTGATCTTAGTGGCTGTGCTAATGGTATTCTGTCAAGAAAGTCCTTTCCTATGCCATTGAATTCTAAGCTTCTCCCCACTTTATCTTCTATCAGATTCAGCACATCTAATTTCACATTGAGGTCTTTGATTCACTTGGTTTTGACTTTTGTTGAGGGAGGTAAGTATGAATCTATTGTTTTACATGCAGGCCTTCAGTCTGACCAGCACCATTTGTTGGAGATTCTGCCTCTTTACAGTGTATGTTTCTGGCATTTTCATTAAAAATCAAGTTTCTTTCTAATTATGTGGGTTTAAGACTGTCTCTTCAATTCAAATCCACTGTTTAACACGTCTGTTTTTGTGTTAATACCATGCTTATTTATTTATTTATTTATTTATTTATTTATTTATTTATTTATTATTACTGTAGCTCTGTAGTACAACTTGAAATCAAGGATACCTGGTGATGCAGTTCTTTTATTTTTCATGATTGATTTTAGCTATTCTGTGGGGTTGTGTGTGTGTGTGTGTGTGTGTGTGTGTGTGTATGTGTGTGTGCTTTCATATGGAGAAAATTAAGCATTCCTTTTCTGAAAGACAGAATCTGATGGTCATGCATTTGTTTGGTAAATATGAGAATTTGTCTCACTGTGGCAGAAAGTCAAGTAAAGCCCATGGTGCCACCTGCCTTGGAAGACAGCTGCACTTCTAGGAGGGACATAAAGGGTTTTGATCATCTACCACATTATGGGGACAAGTGGACATTCTTGGCACGGTTTACAATTGGATCGTCAGAGCTGTTGTATACTTTCCTGTATTGAGAATTTAGCACTTCAAAGTGTTCCCTTCACATGTTGGCCTTGGGTATGTACCCCCTTTGAAGTTTGGTAGCAGTTGCTGTCTATAAATAAGGCATGCCCGGTGCCATCAAAGTGCTGAGCCATGGCATCAAAGGGCATGACTCATTTACTTAGGGAATCCTGCAAGTGCCAGACCATGTTAGGGAGTGGTATTGGTCTTATTCTTCTTACTCAGCGTATTATCTGCCCACCTCACCTTCAGCTTGGTGCAAAACATACATGCGGTTCCAGAGAGAACAATCAAAACTGTCACTTAGAAGACTTTCTTACATCCTTTTCACAAGGAAGAAGGAGAAGAAAGAGGAGGAGGAGGAGGAGGAGGAGGAGGAGGAGGAGGAGGAGGAGGAGGAGGAGGAGGAGAAGGAGAAGGAGAAGGAGAAGGAGAAGGAGAAGGAGAAGGAGAAGGAGAAGGAGAAGGAGAAGGAGAAGGAGAAGGAGAAGGAGAAGGAGAAGGAGAAGAAGAAGAAGAAGAAGAAGAAGAAGAAGAAGAAGAAGAAGAAGAAGAAGAAGAAGAAGAAGAAGAAGAAGAAAACGATATAGACAGACAGAGTTCTGCTGAGAGCCCAGTAGCCTACATCAGTTTATACTCTGCCTGAGCAGAGGAGGAGTCCTCCAGGTGGCAGCATTAATGATGTCACTGATAGGGCTACTCTTGGCTCCTTATCCTAAGCTTTACCATGTTACCTTATTTTGTGGATAGAACTGAAGAAAAAGGATTTCTATTTTGCATATGGAAACTGGAGTTCTGGAGAGTTTTTTTTTTTTATTTTGTTTTTGTTTTTGTTTTTTTGAGACAGGGTTTCTCTGTGTAGCCCTGGCTGTCCTGGAACTCACTTTGTAGACCAGGCTGGCCTTCAACTCAGAAATCCCCCTGCTTCTGCCTCCCAAGTGCTGGGATTAAAGGCGTGCGCCACCACTGCGTGGCTTTCTGGAGAGTTTTAACCAGTGTATCCCTGCATGTTTTGGTTCTAGGCACACACTGAATTGATGATGTATGAACTTGATGACAGAGTTGTTCAAGGTGAAGGTAACTGGCCTTGGACTCCAGCTGCTTCAGGTGTCCTCTAGAAACAGTGTTGACAATGTCAAGACTGAGGCACTCCTGGGACCCACCCATAGTTAAGTATCTTGCCTGAGACTACAAGATGAGGAAGTTGTAGACATGAAGTCGGACTTATCTGATAAGTGACTCCACCTTAAATAAGCAACACATTAAATTCTAGTGTAAAACAGTTCAAACTGAAATCATTCATCACCTCAAAGAAACCTTTTCAAAAATATCCTATTTCCTGTCGTAGGTTGGTTTTCTGAGCTCTGAGACAGAGCTCTGTGACAGACATTGGTAAGGTATTTATTGAGGAAGAGGACTCAGGAGATAATTGTAGAGTTTGAGCAGGCCTGGCAGGTTGACATCTAACTTCAGCCTGATTTCAGCAAGCTTTGTACGCCTCTGTGAAGAGAGGTCTTGCCTTCCACATCCTGCATCAGCTAGCCAAGGAACCTCAGCACTTGCGGGAAGTATATCATTTTTTTTTTCAATTTTTTTTTTTTGAGACAGAGCTTCTCTATGTAGCTCTGACTGTCTTGGAACACACTCTGTAGACCAGGCTGGCTTTGAACTCAGATATCCACCTGACTTGGCCTCCCAAGTGCTTAGATTAAAGGCATGTCCCAACCTCCCCAACCCCCCAACAGAATTATGTAATCTTGTAGGCATTTTATGGTAAGATGGCTCTTACAGCTCGAGCATCCCTCTTCAGAGGGCTCAGCTATGAAGGAAGCACAAGCTGTGGATGGGTGCACTAGCCTAGCAATGGGGTAGAAACTGGGTGCTCACACCACATCCCACAACTTCACTCACCATTTCCATTTTTATAACTGTCCAAACTAGGAACCGCACTCATCATTCCTGTCCCATTAAGCTGTATTATAGCACTAGTAAAATTCTCTTTAGCTATATGTGATATTCGTATAGAATATTTTTCTGTCTCCTTTGAGCTCTGACTGGTGCCAGAACTGGAGCTGCTATTAGTAGTATTAGTGTTTTTACTCTTCTTCCCTATAGAATAGTTAATAAAACTTCATTGTTTATTTTTATGTACATTTCCCCTCTCTACCATTCTATATCTTTCAGTTTTCTCTCAGTGTCTTTTAATATCATTGGATGACATAAAAATATGGACAGTCTTCCCAACTCTACATGGCAGAACACAGTTTCCAAGACATGGCTGAAATGTTCTTCATGAGATGGATGGCCTATGCCACCAAGCTTCTAGTGCTCTCAGCCACACAGAAATATTCACCTCTCTTCGATACCTACTGTGATGATTAACATGGATTGCCAATCTCACCAGATCTAGAATCACTGAGGGACACCAAGCTCTGCGCATGCCTATGGTGGAGCTTCTATTCAGTTCACTGAGGTGGGAAGACTTTCTCTAAAAGGTGGGTGATACTATTTTATGGACTGAGGTTCTGGGCTGTTTAAAGAGAAGAATGTGAGTTGAGGAACAGTGTTCATCCGTGCTTTCTGATTGTGGATGTAATGTGAGCTCTGCGAATTTCCCCACCATGATGGAAAGGACCCTCAAAGCATCAGTCCAAATAAACATGGTAGGACCTTTCTGATGTGTAAGTGAAATAATGAAAAAGTTAGCAAAGAACTCCATAAAGCTAGTAATTATTAACTATCTGCATCAGACACTTGATATACTTGACGTTGTTCATCTGTACGTTCAACAGATGTCTCCTGAGTATCTACTATGTTGAGCTTCTGTGAGCCACCTGGATACTGCTTTAAGCTGCTAGAGTCTTTTCAGTTCCACCCAACTAACCCACAGAGACATATGACCCAATTTGACAGTGGCGGGAGAGCAGACACCTCTTTGAAATGCTGAGTATCTAAAGCCCAGCTTAGCAGTACAGACCTTTAATCCATCAACTCCAGAGGCCAAAGCAAGCGAATTTCAGGACTACAGCAAGGAGTTCAAGGTCAGCTTCAGCAACTTAGTAAGATTTTTGTCCCAAAATAAAAATTCTAGAGGGCTTGTGATAAGCTCAGTGGCTGAGTACTTGTCTAATACGTTTGAGACCCCAAATTCAATTCACAGTACTGGAAAAAATGTTGAGAATCTGACACATGCTTGTCTTTGTTTTTTTAATTACAGTGGGATTGTTGCTGCCTTCTGGTGTTAAGTGAGCAAGTTCAAAGATCTATTCAGATTTATAAGGTAAGAAATATAGTCTCTACACTTAAAGATAGAATTGACAAAGAATTTGTGACCAGCTTCTAAAATCCTGCCATGCTACTTAGCTTCTCAAATAAGATATCTGAATAGGTCTTATGCTCCTGATAGTTGCCCCCTGAATGATCTGACTCGTTACTTGATGTCTTCATTATTCTAGAGGATTTTCCTCATCTGTATCGCTCATATCATATCAGACACCATGCCGTTTTAACGGTGCAACATTTTACAGGGAGGGGGCAACCATTTCTTCCATTTTGAAAATTATTTAAGATACAAAAACTGACAATATTATAGCATTCTGCCACTACAGCGAGCATTCAACAGGGCTTCAGAAATACACGATTCACCATTTTAAATCCAAGTGTGAGAGACATTTCTGAAAGCTCAGGTGGGCTTCTACACCTCAGCAGCAAGGTATAAAAAGGAAAAAAATTAATTGCTTTAGTCTTGTCACTCCCTACTGGTATGGTTTATTTTAAATTCTGCTGAACATGGGGAGAAAAAATTGGCTGTAATTCAGAAACTGACATGCAGTGATATGATACTCTCCAAATTCAAAGAAAGGAATGTCTCTCTGATTTAGGAAACACTGACTACTGCAACATCTGTCTAGTGTGACATAGCAGGAATAAAACTGAGAGAGCAGCTAAAGTCTACCCAGTCCGAGTGTCAAGTTATAGAAAGTGTCAGGTTTTTTTTTTCTCTCTTGGAACAAGATGAGTCTAAAAATATCACATATCCCATATTCATTTTTTCAAGTCCCTTAACGTTTATTTTTAAATTTTGAGATTTCAGAGTATTAGTCATCTTGATTAATGTGAGACGTTCTTTTGCTTCAAAACTGGAACTCTTATGCACTCTGAAAACTCCAAAACCCATGCAAATTGCCTGATGTCATGGTTTTCTTCTTTCTTTCTTTTCTTTTTTTATTGTATTGAATATTTTCTTTATTTACATTTCTCCGATAGTCTGTGTGTCCCATAAAAATCTTTCAAGCCCTATAAATTTACAATATGATTTTATTCTAGTCTCTTCTAGTGAATGACTATGAAAAACCAGTATGTTCCCAATACCTATACATGATATAATATTACATAGTGCAGGTAAAGAAAACAAGTTATTCCCAAGCACACCCACATAGATTCAAGAAAGGTTTAATTATTTTATTATTTATCTTTAAAAGTAATCCCATAAGAATCTTAAATGAATCACAAATCTAAACTTTTATATAAAAAATTTGTCATATCTACTTTAAATCCCCAGAATGCACATCGTCACATCAGAAATTCTTATTAAACCACATCAGGAAGCTGAGCATAAAAATGGGTATAAGAAATCAACCATCAGCAGTCCAGCCTCAGTGAGACACGTTCCCCAGTGCTGCCATTGTTCTTGTTCCCTGACCATAAATGTTCCTTGCTTAACTAATAAGAGTGTGCCTTTCTGAACTTCAAATTGTTCCCTAAGATTTTCTATATCAGAGTCTGTAGCAGAAACATCATAACCTAACTTCACTAACAAGTTTATTTTTCCAAATGCTTTCTAAGGGTGGTGGTCATTGTTGATGATCTATATCTCTCAGTTCTTCTCTAGGGTGGTGATTGAATCATTAATCTGCTCCAGCAGCAATGACTGAAAGAGATCAAGCACTATTACTGTGAATGCCAGAGATGCTGCCCAGTTAGGGGCTGGAAGCCCCCTTAGAGTTTTCATACAATTCTCAGATTAACAGGGGTGTGAGGGCAGCAAGCAGAGCAGAACTCCATAGCAGTGTGAAGTCCTCAGGACACGTGGTCCTTGGGGTCATGCTTCAACCGTGGCTCACCCGTGTGCCTGTGCTAGCCAGTGGGCTGCATTCCATGAGTTCCAAAGCCAGTTGTCATTCCCTCTGTATGGCCCTTGGCAGGAAAGAAAGTCTGTTAATGAAAGTCTCACATTAATGTTTTACCCTTAGGTTAGGCCCTGGGTGGAGTCAAGCTGCCTCAAAATCTGAGCCCATGATTCTGATGTATGATGTATGATTCTGGGTATGATGATGGGAAATCACACCCAGAGGGATTTGCTTTCCTTTCCTTTGTATCTTCATGAAGAGAAGAGGGCTGAAGAAAAGCAAGCAAGACAAGAGAGGAATCCCAGAGAGGAAAAGGGGGGCTTTTTCTCCAGGGAGGTTCTGGCAGTGCAATGTGAGGTGAAGCATCTCAAGAGTTGACCCTGGAAGACAAAAGCTTGCTCTAATCGCCTAATGAAGTTCTTCAGTGGAAAGTCATGCTGCTGTCCTGTCCACCTGGTGATCTGCCCTCTTTCTTTCAGAAATATGGATATAAGTTGTAGACAATATAATAATTTTTTTTCAAAGTAAGGAAAGGGGAAAAGCCCAAACCAAAAGAGGCCCCAGGCATTCTCAGTTTCAATACTTTGCTTTCATTGCCTAGGTCTATTTCAAATATATCCCTAATATAATCCACGTTATGGATGAGTCTACTCTATAGAAAGCACAGTGCAATCTATTTGGGTTTATAGAAGAATAAACATAGTATTTTTCCCCTACGTGATGTACACAGAGTTCTGGGAATAGCTTATATACGTCAGACACTATTGAGCAGCTCAACCCTGCTGAATCATTTAGCAAGGTACACTCGAGTTTTGATGACTGTGAACTGTATATTGCCAATACGGGAACTTAGTTATCTCTCAGAGTATATATAACCTTAGAGTCCTAATAGGAAATAGAAGGCATATTTGAGATAAAAAATTATTAAAGGGATTAGTTCTAGAAGGGCAGCCAAGATTTAGAAAAGGCATAAAGGGGTGGTATTAAAAACTTGCAAGCTAGCAATAGTATAAGCTGTTAGTAGCCTTGGCCTGAAGATGCACACAAAGGAAATATATCTGAACCTGCAGAAAAAGCAAGCACAAGACAGCAACAGTATTCCATGAAGGAAATGATCTACTCTAGTGACCTTTGAACCCCAGGCTGTGCCATATTTTTGAAACCAATAAGACATCAAGTGTAGTGGACCACCACTGAAAGCCCATAGCATAGGGTGCAGGATCAGGCAGAGAGCACTCATGGAGCATGTAAGTTCCTGCTGGGGTCTCTGCTCACTGGCTGTCTTTCTGGCACCTCCTTTCAGTTACTGAGTGCCCACTGGTCACACTGGCTAGACTATTTTTTTCTTTTCTTTTCTTTTTTTTTTTTTAATTCTTGTCTGAGACACATGCAGTAAGTGGAGAAAAATGTAAGCAGCCCTTTCTTTGGGTCTCTAAGTGGCTCGCGTTAATTATTAAACTTGCCCTGTGGTCATTTGTGAACTTTCACTCTGGTGCACGTTTAGCCAGGACACAAGCGAGTTAGGTGAGTTCCAGTCCAACAGGAAGTGAGCTACCTGCATCTTAGCTAGCTAGCTAGCTAGCTGCAGGCTGGCCTGTCACCGAATAACGCGGCTTCGTTTAGAAGGGGACGGTTTCTCTCATTTGAGGCACAAGGCTGACACAGCATCAGGTACTGTTTGATTCAGAAAAAGACTTCCTTTTCTAGCGCTGCATCTCCCACTGTCATTGCAGTAAGCAAAAGGAAGTGGGAGTGGGAGGTCCACAGTAAGAGCACGGAAACTTGTCTTTTAGGCTCCCAGAGGAGGGGATGCTGAGAGAAGAGGGATGCGGGAGGGGCAGAAGAAAGAGAACGCAGACAGGAAGAGGACTAAACTCAATGCACAGTGCACGTCTCTGTGGCTGAAACATTCCCCTTAAAAGAAACTGGACACTGTGTTGATCACCAGGAAGGATGAGCAGACTTGAATGAATCCCCACCCAGCAAAGTGACATTTATGGTTCATATGACTGTTTTGTTTTGGAGGAAAAAAAATAGGTATTTCTGAACTTCAAGTTTATTGGAGCTCATTGTGGGGTGCTTATTTCTGTTGTTCTAAGTGGGGTGTTATTATGCTTGCTCTAAGCATGGGGCCGGACATTAAGATGAATTATTATAAAATAGTATGCCCAGATTGGCCTGCACACCTGGCAGAACATGCAAGCTGGGTCCCGTGCCTTTGGGCTAGGTATGGAATCCTCGCTCCTGTTGTGCTTTTGTAGGACATGCACTTTTGAACGCTGGATGTTTGTAAATTGAATTCAATTACAAATAGACTGAAGGGTGTAGGAAATTTTACAAGGTAAAAGGACACCTGGTAACATCAACACTCCTTTCAAACCTCAAAAGACTCCACGCCTCCTCTTTGCTGGGGACTAAGGACAGACTTTTATTTCCCCTGGCTTCCAGTACAATGTTCAGCATCTATTGGGTATGTAATAAACTTTCCCAGTCCTGAACTAAATAGAAGTTATTATCTCTTTTGGGCCATCTTAAACAGGACACACCTGTATGATAAATTCACTACAATTGGGCAGGCAGACATTGCTAGACATTCTTGTCGTGAAACTACTGGGGCGTTCTGAAACGGTTGTAACTGCTACCACATTGAGTGTTTTTGTAGAAATTTACATTAACGTATATGTAATGATATGGACTTATTCATTACGGTTTTCAAACTTTCAGAGACCCTCAGAGCTAGAGTTTTAGGAATATTTGTCTATTCACTTCTGCCTGGTGTTAGAGAGGAACTCTCAGCCTTCATAGGGCCAGGCTATGTGAATTCTGTTTCCTTCAGCATGGAGAAAAAGCCATTTATTCTAGATCTGTAAAATCAGATGTGTGGTATTTAAAAATGTATCAAAGAATTAAGTCTTTGAATACTATATCAGGCCCTTATATTATGACCTGTATGGAAATGGATAACTGGTCTCTGGACTGTTTCAGAGTGATCTCTAGAGGCAAGGCTGGCATGACAGCACACAGATAGTATCTGGCTTCGGCTCCTAGGGTGTGAACGGGAAATTTGAGAGAGACTACTGAGGAAAGATTTACTGGAGAACAAGCTGATAAAGCCATGAGAGATTTAATGGCCGAGGTAGAGATCAGCGGATAGAAGCCTTGCTTGATTGCTAACAAGAAATACAATGTGTCTATCATGTAGGGTTCAAATCTGACCATCATAGGAAGGGAAGCTGGGGTATGAGAAAGCAACATGGAACCCTGACTGGTTACCAGTGCCCAGATAACTAAAAGTTATTCTTAAGATTACCTTTTTTGCACAATGGTGAATTGGTTTAAACATGCATTAAATAGCTATTGAGACAAGATGAGTGAGCGGTGGTTTTCTATAATGTTTCTTGTATGCTGATTCTCTTCTGAGCCTAGAAAGATAGTAGGTGCCTCTAGAGGAGATAGTATTACATCATTTAATTATATATTTGTTTAATTGTTTTAATTGTAATTAAATCTTTCCTTTTCCCTTACTCTCTCCAGCCCAGCCCCTCCCACACAGCTTCTTATTCATTAATTATTATTGTTACATATATATGTGGATAAATATGTAAATACAATATGATGAGGTCATCTGTTTTTAATTGCCAGTAGCTTTTCATCTAGGAGAGGGTCCCCATGTACTTTCCTTTATCCATGCTGGCATGTCAACTGGTTGTCATTGGCCAGGGCTTTTTGAAGCAGCCATATTGTTGAGATTTCATAGGTGTGGCTTTCCTGTCATATCTAGATGATGCTACATTGTAGCAGACTTCCTGGTCCTCTGGACCTTACAATCTTTTTGCCCCCTCTTTCTTTATGTTCTCAGAGACTTATGGGTAGGGGTTTTGTTGTAGATGTATCTATTTGGACTGGGCACCCTGAGGCAGCTCTTCTCTACATTTTCACCATTTGTGGCTTTCTGTAATGGCCTCCATGTGCCGTGTGTGTGTGTGTGTGTGTGTGTGTGTGTTGGAGGGTAGGGGTGGGGGTGGGGTAGGAGGTAGGGAGTCTTTTTCAGTGAGTTAGAGCCATACTTGTTGGGCTAGCACTACATTTAAATAATCTCTTTAATTTTCTGTCTCAACATAACTCATTGATAGTACACAGGCAAAGCAGAATTTTTTCCACTTTATGTTTTATAAGGCACAAAAACTACATGGCACAAATCAACCCTAAAAATGCTTCTAATATCTGAGGAATCTCAAGAGAGCTGAGCTAACTGGACATGATGCTTGCCTGGCTGGTCTCTCTGCTGAGTATGGAAGTACTACTGTTAGCAAGTAAGTATAAAGTGTTTGAACAGAGTGCAGATCAGACCACTAGGTTACCTTGACAACTATTAGTAGTAAAGGAAATATTATCTTGCTTTTATACTATAGACATATACAAGTTTTACTTGCTCACTTAGAATGTGAGTGAAGCCATCATTTTAGAAAGAAGTATTGAAGTATCTGCTCTCGGATCTAAAATAATAATTGGTTTTCCTGCTAAATTGTTATAAATAGATATGTCAACTTTTAATGGCCAGTAGGGGTTACTGTTACAATTCAAATATTTCAAAAATGTTAATAACTTTTTCTATAGTCCTTGTTTTTGGGCTAGTAGATATAATTCTTACTAGATTTCATTGTTCTATCTTCCCTAAGGGATTGTGTCTTGGTGACTAATGGTTGCTTGTATTACAATTACACTTTTCCTCTAATCATGCTTCCGGTTTCTCTGAGTTTAGTAATCTGTATTTTCTTATGATACTTTTTGTCTTTTTCGAATGAAAGTATGTAATCATCTCCGGGGTCTGAGAACTGTATGATGTGGCTGACATGTTGATGTGAATGGGTTTCCATCAGTCTTAGGTGTGTAGTGAGCTACCTAAATGGTTTTTATACATAATGCCCTGGGCTAGTTCACAGGCAATGCCTGGTTTACCCTTGGAATTTCTTGACATGGAAATGAAACAGGTTTCTACAGATAACACATAACACTTGATTTGTTTATTATCATATGGAGGTACTGAGTAATTTTTGCTAGCCTCCTGGAAGTGGCTTTGCCTTGACCAAGACATATCTGGGAATATCTTCAAGATGTTATTAAACCAGGTGTAACCTAGTATTTAAAGTTCCTACTCCCTTTGTCTCCTAAAGGAAGTTCTACAACTCTCTCACTTTAGTCTGTCTATGATCATTCAAAGCAAAAATCATGATTGCCTTGGATGCATTTGGGGACTGATTCTGATTATATACCCAGAAGAGCTCAAAGCAGAAAACTCGAATACAATAATAATAAGAAGAAAGGAATCAGGCACATCTTAAGTTTTTCCTCGGGCTGGAGAGGTGGCTCAGTGGTTAAGAGCACTGAGTGCTCTTCCAGAGGTCCTAAGTTCAATTCTCAGCAACCCCATGGTAGCTCACCACCATCTAATGGGGTCTGATGCCCTCTTCTGGTGTGTCTGAAGAGTGAAACAGCATACTCACATAAAATAAATTAAAAAAAGTTTTTATTAGATATTTTCTTCATTTATATTTCAAATGCTATCCCGAAAGTCCCCTATCCCCCCTCCCCCTCCCCTGCTCCCCTACCCACTTCCACTTCTTGGCCCTGGTGTTCCCCTGTACTGGAGGAAAAAAAGCGTTAAAAACTTTTTTTAAAAAAAAGTTTTCTCCTCTTCCCAAGAAGTAGGAATATATAATATAAGTCGTAACCTTTCCGTTTCAATGTGACCGTCTGAATAAAGAGTGTAAAAGAGAAGAGAGGCATTGTGGGTTCAAGCATATCTTTGAGATTATTTCTAAGGGAAGCAGAAATTCAGGACTGTCCTGATGAACATTGGGATCCTGGATTGGTAAAACGAGAGCCATCCATTTTTCTTAAAGTAGGACTCTGAAGGTATATTCTCTGGACCAATAATGCCTGAATAGAAGTGAACACCTTGAACCAGAAACTCTGGTAATAGGGCCCACTGATCCGTGCTTCATCTGGCCAGTGGATTGTATGTACACCCTAAAGTCTGCTTTAAAGTATTGGATGTGCTACCATATTGTACATCACCTTCACAACCGACATGTTCTCTGATTGATAGAGCCTTACTCGAGTTTCCAGTTTGAACCCGCAGAAGGTAGCCTTGCAGGAGGAACATGGATCACAGTTGTATTTGACGGTAGGTTTGGGCTTTCCTGAATTTGGGTGTTGAATTGATTGATGTAAAAATCCAAAGAATTATAAATTCTCGCTTCTTTGTTTAAGAACAGATGAACAGAGACCCATCTCTGTCTTTGCAGATGCTAAGTAGTCAGTGTCACAGCAGAGGCCACTGTAGCATCAACATCCTCACGGTGGGATGCTTGTGAAGACGAAATAACATGGAAGTGGACAGCATAGGAATACTACTCCCTCTTGGCAGTTGCCCTTACAAGTGATTCTGTTAGGAACCCCTAAACCATGCCTTACCATGCCCGTTTCCACCATAGCACAAATCAACTTGGAGGAATGAAATGCTCTTTCCTAGGGATTAGGCAGACATGAAGAGAGAGAGAGGGGGAGAAAACATTTATAGGCTCATAGAACTTTTGTAAAACAGTGTAATTGCCTTTGGAAATGAGGATTAATTTTATCCTCAGGCAAACGCAATATCTTACATTGCCCTCTTGTGGCCAATATTTGCATTGCCCTGCGTTGTCTTCGCAGCCTGAGATTTCTCCTTGTGTTTAGGTTTGGATAGAAGTATTCTTTACCCCAACAATGGCTCTCAGCTGCAGATAGACCTGGTGAGTGTGGCAATACCTACCTTGAGGATCCCCTGTGACGTCTCTCCGGCCTTCGTGGATTTGCCTGTGGTGACATGCCAGACGAGGTACACTTGCCTAAAGTATAAAACCTGGCAGGCCAAACAGTCTTTGCTCTGCTTAGCAGTTTTGGGTGCAATGCTAGAAAACTCCTGCAGTGACTAAAATTATCAGGTGTGACTGTAAAAACATTCTCTGTGGATACACTCATATGCTTAAAAAATTCTTTTCCTCTAATCTCTCTTGGAGGAGAAAACAGAAAAAAAGGTCTGGCTATGGCAAAAAAAGACACATGAAAGAAAGCAAAAATTAACAGTATCACAAGCAAAAGCCACCACTCATCAATGGCCTTTTCGTCTGTAGAACTTTACATTTTGTCTGTTTTACTTTAATTTCATTTTGGGGATCATAATATAATATAATCACATTGCTTTTCCTCCCTCTGAACACTCTCACAGACCTTCCCTTGCTCTTTCAAATTTATGCTCCTCTTTTCCCATTAATGTTACACACACACACACACACACACACACACACACACACACACACACACACACCTAAATATTACCTGCTCAGGCTGTATAATGTTACTTGTACGTACGCATGTTTTCAGGGTTTGGCACTGGATAAGGAGATGGTGTGTTTTTTCCTGGAAGACAGTCTCTCCCACTCTTAGCTTTCTTCAGGTGCCTATAGTTCTCTGTGTAGGGTTGAGATCTCCTGGGCTCTCCCCCATTTGCTTTGACATGCTTATTGTCTTTGTTTGGCTCACATTTGGGTAGTCACATTGGTGAGGCTTGGTGAAACTTTATGGGCGTAGCATCTGACATCACTAGGAGACAAAATCCCATAGCAGACTCTGACCAGACGTCTGGCTTTTACAATCTTTCTTTACTTTCTTTAAAAAAATCTTTTAAAACATTTTTATTGGTCATTTTATTTATTTACATTTTAACCGTTATGCCCCTTTCCAGTTTCCCCTCCACAGCCCCCCTATTCCCTCCCCTTCCCCCTGACTCTATGAGGGTGCCCCCCCCCACACCTACTCCTGCCTTTCTTCCATAGAATTCCACTATACTGGGGCATCAAGCCTTCACAAGTCCAAGGGCATCTCCTCCCATTGATGCCAGATAAGGCCATCCTCTGCTACATATGTGGCTGGAGCCATGAGTCCCTCCATGTGTACTCCCTGGTTGATAGTTTAGTCCTTTGGTGCTCTGGGGGTCTGGTTGATTGGTATTGTTGTTCTTCCTATGGGGCTGTAAGTCCATTCAGTTCCTTCAGTTCTCGCCCTAACTCTTCCCTTGGGGCCCCCAAGCTCAGTCTGATAAAGATCTCAGCATGAGATACATGAGCAATTCACAAATGGGAAGCATCGTCATTTAACCTGTCACAGGGGAAACAATGCATACATGTTCACCTTTCTTTCTTATATGTGTGGTGCTGTGCAGTCAGGAACTAAACCTGATCGAAAGGAGGATGGCTGTCTATTGGGGGTGTGCGTGTCAGGGAATCTAACATGAGAAAGGAGGGAAGAGATCTATTCATACATAAATAATTAATTATTAACTCCTCTGTGACTTTAAAAACAGATTCTATGTATTTCTTGCCACCTACTCTTCTGGGGTGTCATTTTTCCCTTTGTCCTAGAACTTGCAGGTGTGCTAGTAAGTTACCAACATGAGATCTCTCCAATATTTAAATGTATGCTCTTAGTGCTCTATGAACTTGCATCTTAGAACTTCCTTTAATTGTGTCCCATAGCTTTAGGTATGCTGTCTTTTAGTTCCCATTCTAAATAGCTTTTACTTTCCTTCTTGATTTCTAGCTCGACCCATTTTTCAATCATCAGTGAGTTATTCAGTTTCTGTAAGTTTGTATACATTCTGCTGTTTCAGTTGTTGTTGATACCCAGCTTTATTTTCCGGTGGTCATATAGGATGCAGGGCATAATTTTAATTTTCTTATATCTGTTGAGATATGCTTTGTGTGCAAGTATGTGGTTAGTATTGGAGAAAGATAGGTGAGCTGCTGAGAAGAAAATATACTCTTCTGTGTTTGGGTGAAATGTTCTGTAAGTAGGTGCGAGGTCCATTTATTTTATGATGTTATTTAACTCTAGTATTTCTTTGTTTAGTTTTTGTCTGGATGACCTGTCTATTGGTCAGAGTCTAGTTTCTCAGTTGGATGAATCTGGTGAGAGTGGGGTATTGAAGTCTTCCAGTATCACTGATATTTTAGCAGTTGTAGTATTTTTTTTTTTATGAACATGGGTACCATTGTGTTCAGTGCATAACTATTTAGAGTTACAATATTCTCTTGGTGAATTTTTCCTTTGACAGGTGTATACTATTCTTTCCTATCTCTTCTAACTACCTTTGGTTTGAAGACTACTTTGTCAAATATTACAGTGGCCATACCTTCCTGCTTCTTCAGTCTATTTGCTTAGATTATCTTCTTCCATCTTTTTACTCTGAGGTGATGTCTATCTTTGACAGTACGGTACATTTCTTGGATGCAGCAGAAAGGTGAATTCTATTTTCTAATCCAGTAGATTAGTCTGTGACCATACATGCCGAGAGTTATCAGTGAGCAGCGTCTATTGATTCCCGTTATTGTGTTGTTATATTGTAAGTTTCTTCCCATCATTTGAAATATTGTTCCGAGATTACTTATTATTTGTGTTTTCTTGGGTGGAGTTAACCTCTTCAGACGGAAAGTTTCCTTCTAGTGACCTTGTAGGGCTGGCTTGAAATTTTTGTTTTATTGTTTTGTGTTTTTCCTCTTCTGTCTTTTGCGATTGGTAGTTTTGCTGGGTATAGTAGTCTGGACTGGCATCTGTCATCTCTAAGAGTTTGTTGAAATTATGTGCAGGCCCTCCTGGCTTCCAGTCTTCCTTGGGAAGTCAGGTGTTATTCCAATGTTTCTGCTGCTAAGCCTTTCCCCCTGGTAGCTGGTAATATCTTTTCTCTATTCTGTACATTTAGACATTTCTTTTCTGGTCCAGTCTATTAATTCTCGTTTTTGTTCTATATGTTTCTTGTACCTTGATGTGTTCATCCTTCTTTCATTTGGGGAAAATTTGTTTTATTTTGTTTAATTTTTTTCTATGTCTTTGATCTATGTTTCTTCTCTTTCCACTGTTATTACTTATTTTATCTTTTTTTTTAGACAGGGTTTCTCTGTGTAGCCTTGGTTGCTGTGGAACTTACTCTGTAGACCAGGCTGGCCTCAAACTCCAAAATCTGCCTGCCTCTGCCTCCCAACTGCTGGGATTAAAGGCATGCACCACCACTGCCTGGCTTATTTAGTATTTTTAAAAATTTATTTTATGTATATATTTATACATATACATATACTTATAAGTCAATACTTACATTTAATAAATAAATATTTATTAGATAAAATTTAGTCTTCTTATGATGTCCCAGACTTCTTTTGCTTCAAAGTTTTCCTTTTTTCTCTTTCTTTCTTTCTTTCTTTCTTTCTTTCTTTCTTTCTTTCTTTCTTTCCTTCCTTCCTTCCTTCCTTCCTTCCTTCCTTCCTTCCTTCCTTCTCTCTCTCTCTCTCTCTCTCTCTCTCTCTTTCTTTCTCTCTCTCTCTCTCTTTCCTCCTTCTCCTCTCTCTCTCTCTCTCTTTCTTTCTTTCTTTTTTTTTTTTTTTTTGATTTGACCTTCTGTTTGACTGAGGTATCCATTTTTTTCTGTCTTGCCTTCAGTGCCTGAGGCTCTCTTTTGCATGTCTTGGACTCTGTAGCTGAGGTTTACCTCTGACGTTTTGTGACTTCTTAACTTTTTTGTTTCCAGGTTTGTTTCAGTTTGGGTTTTTCTTAGTGATCCTTTTTTATTTTCACATCTTGAACTGTTTTCATTATTTCATTCCACAACTTCTTTGTGTTTTCATAGACTTCCTTAAGAGATTTGTTTATATCCTCCTTAAGGTCCTTGAATGTATTCACAATTTCTTAGTTGAAGTGCTTGTCTTATGCTTTTCAAGTCCTATGAGTTCATAATTATGAGAAGTAGGGCCTTTTAAATTAAGTTCAAAGGACTTAGAAGAAGACGAAGGAGAAGAAGACAAAGATGAAGACAAAGGAGAGGACAGTGAAGATGAAGATGACAAAGAAGAGGAGGTGGTAGTAGTGGTAGCAGCAGTACAGTCTCTCTTGGTGAGGACTCAGCTTTAAAGTGCAGTTATAGTAAGCAGCAGATCTGGGTGGTGAATGGTGAACTATAGAGATGTTTACTCAACTCCACATTACAAATTCAGGCAGGGAGTGTGAAGTGGTCAAGTGGGAACTCCTGGTTTTTTATTCCTAAAGATTTCCATTTTCTGTCCCTAGGTCTCTTCCATCAGAAGCAGATGCAGGGCCATACTCCCTGGAAATGCGCTCTGGGGAGCAAGTGCTAGGCACTCCATGTCCTGGATCACTAGATAGCTGTACTTTCAAGGTGGGTTCTTAGGATAGAGGAATGTGTGTTTAACTGGTCAGCTAGTATGCTGTTTTATCAGTGGCAAGTTACGAGTCAACCCATGTCTTCTTTCATAGGGAGGAAGAATTATGGAGAGAATGTTGCGATTTCTTTCTCGATGGGTTTACCTGTGAAAGATAAACACCGAGTCTTTGTATATTAGGCCTAGACAAGTGCCTTATGTATAGTGTAGAGTACAATGCTCCCAAAGCCATCTAGACCGCTTGCCACATTATCCAGGCAATGAATGGCAGAGTCAGGATTTGAACCCTCATGTGACTGTAAAACCGCAGGAAACCTGAAGCTCATAGAGGAGCCATAGACATTGCTTTTATGGAAAAGTGTTATGTTTTCAGCAGATTCTGATTGTTTGGATACTGAAGGGGCATAAAGATTCCAGGTCCTAGGGGTGGGGGTGGGGTCAATCTGCCTGCTTCATGGCACCTTCAGGGTTTCTATTCCTGCACAAATATCATGACCGAGAAGGAAGTTGGGGAGAAAGGATTTATTTAGCTTACACTTTCACTTGCTGTTTATCATCAAAAGAAGTCAGGACTGGAACTCAAGCAGGTCAGGAAGCAGGAGTTGAGGCAGGGGTCATGGAGAGATGTCCCCTGGCTTGCTCAGCTTGCTTCTTTATAGAACCCAGGACTACCAGGCCAAGGATGGCACCACTCACAGTGGGCCCTCCTACCCTTGATCACTAATTGAGAGAATGCCTTACAGCTGAATCTCATGGAGGCATTTCCTCAAGGGAGGCTCCTTTCTCTGTGATAATTCCAGCTTGTGTCATGTTGACACACAAAACCAGCCAGTACAGCACCTTTTGCTGCCCTTTCTGACACTTGTCTGGAAGCATGTTTGTTGCTGGAATTCTCCTTTGAGGTCAGATAGATCAAGAAGGAAAGATGGCAAGGCTGAGAACAGTTTCCTTGAGGCCAATGTCTGGTCTTATTTCATTTAGACTCTTAACACTCAGACTCGGCTTACTTTTATGTCTGGTTCAGCCTAAGATTCATTTAGTTGAGCTGTAAAAGAGAAATCCTTTCAACCAAGGTCTCATGAAATGTGGTGCTCCAGCCATGATCTTGGTAGAAAAGACCCCTGAGAACTATAGAACATAGCGCTGTCTCATTAACTAAGGCTGTTTTAGAGTTAAGACAGGACCACCCTAAACTCAACTCAAATACCATTATATAGGCACCGACTTTTTGAAGTTGGCAATTTGTCATCTAATCACAAGTAATAATTTGACCTTCAGCCCAAAAGAACATCATTGCCTGAAATTTTGTTTCTGTATGTAGGTAGCAAAAGGAAGCGACAAATTCTTTCTTATTAAGAGCCATATCACAGCTCTACTCTGGCTCGGGGACCATCATAGTTAGAAAATGTCTGAGTACCCCTGACTCACCAAGCTCCCTTCACCCCAGGGTGTAAGTTTCCAACTTAGTATAAATATCAGTGAGGACAGAGGTTGGGGGGCCCACTTTCTGCAATTGCACATTAAAGGAAACAAGTCCATGAATAGCTCCACTAACTTAGTAAGTTGATGAACCATCACCGGGGGATGCAGTTAATGAGAGGCATTCGAGTGAAAGAAAATGCAGCGGGTCTTTCTGCTCTGTGACTGGGACTAAGGGAACCATGGGTATTAAAAATTAATTCTATCTTGCCAGCCCACTCCAAAGAGCCTGCTGCGGGCACTGACAAGTCTGAAGAACTCACAGAAGGTTTATCAAGCAGCTGGCGGCTGTGACATTAACATTCTAATTCGCTGTTTTATGCCACCCTCTCTGGCCCACCTACCTTCCCATCTTGCTATTGCTAACCCCACAGGGTCAAGGACCAGCATCTAGGAGCCCTGCTTTGGAAGCTCATTAATTTCTCACTATTCTGTCTCCAGCCTGATGGGTGACCAGAGGCCTGTTTCTCTTAGAAAAAGTACCATTTTATGTTATATGAACGCTGAAAACAAACAAACAAACAAACAAAAACAACAACAACAAAAAAAAAACAAGTGAAGACTTTCATTATGGTTTAACCCTGAGTATATCCCAGCGCTCTTTGAGGTGTGTGTGTGTGTGTGTGTGTGTGTGTGGCAATAAATAAATCTATATATCCCCACTAGCTTCTCTAAGAGTGGCAGATGGCACACTAGAGCTTATATTTCAAGTTGGAAACCTAGAGGTATGCTTCATTATTTGCTTTGAAGTTGATTGCTCCATCTGCCTCAGTTTTTAATGAGTATGAGAGAGGGCAATAACGGAGTCTCTAAGAGTCCAATGGAAGCCACTTTGGTAGGAAGGGCCTCCCCGCGGGAGATGAAAAGCAGATTATAGTCATTGGGTTGGAGGCCAGCGCTGGGACTGAATGTTTGGTATCATGTGTGGAATTGCATTAATCTTTATCTTCTGTGGAGATCACAGCCTGCTCTTAATCTATGAAGCCATAGTAGTTGAATCTGGACTCCCTCCCCCCAGCTGTGCATATTTTCTGTGAACTAGTTTCTAACCCTTTCCTGGAGGGAATGAGGAAAATGGCCTTGATGTCAGACAGTACTGCTGTGTACATCAATACTTAAACTCCACAACCCAACAGGCCACCATCAGCTTGGCTAAACAGCCCGTTCATTCTGAATGCCTGATTAGGGCTGTTGATTAACCATGGTTATTTTCTGGTAATAATCTCCCTGGGAATTTGAACTCCTGGGGAGCTGGATGTAGCTCAGACTAAACAGTTTGCTGTAGTTTGTTTTGCAAAAGGGAAGCAGCATCATAGATTGTTTAGAGATAAAGCCGTCTAAGCACCTAGTGAGACCAGAGGGGACTAAGTTTTCTCCTGGGTGAGACATTAACTCATGGATCAAATCTTGGCCAGTTCAGCCCATTTTGTATGCATCTCCATTTCCTCACATAGTCTGATATGATTACCCAATGGAGTAATACTCTACCCTTAGCCTAACTGAGATGCCTGTCAGTGAGATGGGCTTTCTGAATCGTCTTGTTCTCCCTTTGCTTCTCATTAGTATACCAGTTGTCTTAGTTAGAGTTTTACTGCTGTGAACAGACACCGTGATCAAGCCAACTCTTATAAGGACAACATTTAATTGGGGCTAGCTCACAGGTTCAGAGGTTCAGTCTATTATCATCAAAGTGAGGATATGGCAGCATCCAGGAAGGCGAGAGTTCTACATCTTCATCTGAAAGCTGCAGGCAGAATAATGACTTCCAGGCAGCTAGGATGGGGGTCTTTAAGCTCACGGCCACAGTGCCACACCTACTCCAATAAGGCCACATCTACTCCAACAGGGCCACATCTCCAAATAGTGCCACTTCTTGGGCCAAACATGATACTAGTCAACCAAGAATGGGATATTAGATGTATAGGCAGGAATTCAAATGTCTCCAACATTGCAGGCTAGACAGAGGAAAGTAAGTGCACTGGCAGTAGGCAATGTTTCTTCTTTGTGAAGCTAACTTGTGTTGTGTTTTAAGAAGGCCACAGTGCTGCCCCATGAGAGGCCAAACAAGCAGCTGATTGAGACAGACACAAATACTTACACACAACCAATGGACTGAAGTCAGGGAACCCTGTGGTTGAATTAGGAAAATGCTGGAAGAAGCTGAGGAGGAGGGCAGCAGTCTCAACTGACCTGGACTCTCGAGATCTCTCAGACCCTGAGCCACCAACCAGGCAGCATACACCAGCTGATATGAGGCCCCTGACACACATACAGCAGAGGACTTCCTGATCTGGCCTCAGTGAGAGAAGGTGCACCTAACCCTTGAGAGACTTGAGATCCCAGGAAGTGGGGAGATATGGCGGGGTGGGGTGGGGTGTGAGAGGGGTGGGGACATGCTCTTGGAGACAGGAGGAGGAAGAGGAGGAGGAGGAGGAAGAGGAGGAGGAGGAAGAGGAGGAGGAGGAGGAGGAGGAGGAGGAGGAGGAGGAGGAGGAATGGAATGAAGAACTGTGGGAGGGCGCATCAGGAGGGGGATTAAAAAAAAAAAGGGCCTTAGTAAGTTGTTTTCTTGTTCTGTAAGTAGGATTCAGCATGTTCCCCCTTCTCCCATCAATGGTGTCCATTGTGTGTGTGTGTGGTGTGTGTGTGTGTGTGTGTGTGTGTGTGTGTGTGAACATGTGGAGGTCAAAGGAGAGTATTATGTTTCTCTCCATCTTTGGCTTCTATCTTGTTCGAGTCAGGGTCTCCTTGTTGTTTGTCCAGGAACTTTCAGAGATTCTCACGTCTACATTTTCCATTTCATTGTAGGAACACTGGGATGACAACAGATATATCTGATTTTATATGGGTTGTCGGGGTTCAAACTCAGGTCCTCATGCCTTCATGGCAAGTGCTTTACTTACTGAGCCATGGTCAGAGCCATGACCCCCTTCTTGAAAAACAGTATTTCTTCCCATTTTCTGGAACGTTTTCTCACAAAGCAGTCACCTTCTGTTTTTTTTTTTTTCTTTCTTCCAATTATACTCATGTATATCCAACTTCTTATTTTATATAGTTGCAAGCTGACAAAAATTTAAACTATAATCCTTCCATCATTGTACTGGCTGGTTTTGTGTGTCAACTTGACACAGGCTGGAGTTATCACAGAGAAAGGAGTGTCAGTTGGGGAAATGCCTCCAAGAGATCCAGCTGTAAGGCATTTTCTCAATTAGTCTCAATTAGTGATCAAAGGGGAAAGGTCCCTTGTTGGTGGAACCAGCTCTGGGCTGGTAGTCTTGGTTCTATGAGAGAGCAGGCTGAGCAAGCCAGGGGAAGCAAGTCAGTAAGGAACATCCCTCCGTGTCCTCTGCATCAGCTCCTGCTTCCTGACCTGCTTGAGTTCCAGTCCTGCATCCTTTGGTGATGAACAGCAATGTGGAAGTATAAGCTGAATAAACCCTTTCCTCCCCAACTTGCTTCTTGGTCATGATGTCTGTGCAGAAATAGAAACCCTGACTAAGACAATCTTTTTTTTTTTCTTTTTGTAGTATCTATGAATTTTATTTTGTTAATAGTTTTTAGATGAAATTATTAAAGGCCAAACTCTTAACATTTAAAGAGAATTATAATTTTTTCAAGATCTGTGTTTATATGATTCATAATGTTCCAGAGCCATTTTTTTGAAATTACTATTATTTTACTCTGATTTATGTTGGCCCTTTTTTTTCCTTATTCCAAATTTTTATTAGGTATTTTCTTCATTTACATTTCAAATGCTATCCCAAAAGTCCCCTATACCCTCCCCCCACCATGCTCCCCTATCCACCCACTCCCACTTCTTGGCCCTGGTGTTCCCCTGTACTGAGGCATATAAAGTTTTCAAGATCAAGGGGCCTCTCTTCCCAATGATGGCCAACTAGGCCATCTTCTGATACATATGCAGCTAGAGACACGAGCTCTAGGGGTACTGGTTAGTTCATATTGTTGTTCCACCTATAGGGTTGCAGATCCCTTCAGCTCCTTGGGTACTTTCTCTAGCTCCTCCATTTGGGGCCCTGTGTTCCATCCAATAGATGACTGTGAGCATCCAGTTCTGTATTTGCCAGACACTGGCATAGCCTCACAAGAGACAGCTATATCAGGGTCCTTTCAGCAAAATCTTGCTAGCATATGCAATAATGTCTGTGTTTGGTGGCTGAGTATGGGATAGATCCCAGGGTGCAGCAGTCTCTGTATGGTCCATCTGTTCATCTCAGCTCCAAACTTTGTCTCTATAACTCCTTCCATGGGTGTCTTGTTCTCAATTCTAAAAGGGGGTGAAGTATCCATACTTTGATCTTCCTTCAGCTTGAGTTTCTTGTGTTTTGCAAATTGTATCTTGGGTATTCTAAATTTCTGGGCTAATATCCACTTATCAGTGAGTGCATATCAAATGAGTTCTTTTGTGATTGGATTACCTCACACAGGATAATATCCTCCAGATCCATCCATTTGCCTAGGAATTTCATAAATCCATTGTTTTTAATAGCTGAGTAGTACTCCATTGCGTACATGTATCACATTTTCTGTATCCATTCCTGTGTTGAGGGACATCTGGGTTATTTTCAGCTTCTGGCTATTATAAGTAAGGCTGCTATGAACATAGTGGAGCATGTGTTCTTATTACCAGTTGGAACATCTTCTGGATATATGCCCAGGAGAGGTATTGTTGGATCCTCTGGTAGTACTATGTCAAATTTTCTGTGGAGCTGTCAGACTAATTTCCAGAGTAGTTGTACAAGTTTGCAACCTCACCAACAATGGAGGAGTGTTCCTTTTTCTCCACATCCTCGCCAGCATCTGCTGTCACCTGAATTTTTGATCTTAGCCATTCTGACTGGTGTGAGGTGGAATCTCAAGGTTGTTTTGATTTGCATTTCCCTGATGATTAAAAATGTTGAACATTTTTTCAGGTGCTTCTCAGCCATTCGATATTCCTCAGTTGAGAATTCTTTGTTTAACTCTGTGTCCCATTTTTTAATGGAGTTATTTGATTTTCTGGAGTCCATTTTCTTGAGTGCTTTATATATATTGGATATTAGTCCCCTATCTGATTTAGGATTGGTAAAGATCCTTTCCCAATCTGTTGGTGGTCTTTTTGTCTTATTGACAGTGTCTTTTGCCTTACAGAAGCTTTGCAATTTTATGAGGTCCCATTTGTCAATTCTTGATCTTACTGCACAAGCCATTGATATTATATTCAGGGATTTTTCACCTGTGCTCATATCTTCAAAGCTTTTCCCCACTTTCTCCTCTATAAGTTTCAGTGTCTCTGGTTTTATGTGGAGTTCCTTGATCCACTTAGATTTGACCTTAGTACAATGAGATAAGAGTGGATCAATTCCCATTCTTCTACATGATAACTGGCAGTTGTACCAGCACCATTTGATGAAAATGCTGTCTTTTTTCCACTGGATGGTTTTAACTTCCTTGTCGAAGATCAAGTGACCATAGGTGTGTGGGTTCATCTCTGGGTCTTCAATTCTATTCTATTGGTCTACCTGTCTGTCACTATACCAGTACCATGCAGTTTTTATCACAATTGCTCTGTAGTACAGCTTTAGGTCAGGCATGGTGATTCCACCAGAGATTCTTTTATCATTGAGAAGAGTTTTTGCTATCCTAGGTTTTTTGTTATTCCAGATGAATTTGCAAATTTCCCTTTCTAATTTGTTGAAGAATTGAGTTGGAATTTTGATGAGGATTGCATTGAAATCTGTAGATTGGCTTTCGGCAAGATAGCCATTTTTACTATATTGATCCTGCTAGTCCATGAGCCTGGGAGATCTTTCCATCTTCTGAGATCTTCAATTTCTTTCTTCAGAGACTTGAAGTTCTTATCATACAGATCTTTCACTTCCTTAGTTAGAGTCACACCAAGGTATTTTATATTATTTGTGACTATTGTGAATGGTGTTGTTTCCCTAATTTCTTTCTCAGCCTGTTTATCCTTTGTGTGAATAAAGGCCACTGATTTATATGAGTTAATTTTATATCCAGGTACTGCACTGAAGCTGTTTATCAGGTTTAGGAGTTGTCTGGTATAATTTTTAGAATCATTTATATATACTATCATATAATCTGTAAATAGTGACATTTTGACTTCTTACTTTCCAGTTTTTATCCCCTTGGCCCCCTTTTGTTGTCTAATTGCTCTGCCTAGGACTTCAAGTACTATATTGAATAGGTAGGGAGAAAGTGGGCAGCCTTGCCTAGTCCGTGATTTTAGTGGGATTGTTTCAAGTTTCTCTCCATTTAGTTTGATGTTGGCTACTGGTTTGCTATATATTGCTTTTATTATGTTTAGGCTTGGTCCTTGAATTCCTGATCTTTCCAAGACTTTTATCATGAATGGGTGTTGGATTTTGTCAAATGCTTTTTCAGCATCTAAGTAGATGATCATGTGGTTTTTGTCTTTGAGTTTGTTTATATAGTGGATTACATTGATGAATTTCCGTATATTAAACCATTCCTGGAATGAAGCCTACTTGGTCATGATGCATGATTGTTTTGATGTGTTCTTGGATTTGGTTTGCGAGATTTTTTTTTTAGACTAAAATAACATTTTATTAGATATTTTCTTTATATACATTTCAAATGCTATCCCGAAAGTTCCCTATACCCTCCCTCTGCCTTGCTCCCCTACCCACCCACTCCTGCTTCTTGGCCATGGCATTCCCCTATATTGAGGCATATAAAGTTTGCAATACCAAGGGGCCTCTCTTCCCAGTGATGGTCAACTAGGCCATCTTCTGCTACATATGCAACTAGAGATATGAGCTCTGGCTGTACTGGTTAGTTCATATTGTTGTTCCACCTATAGGGTTGCAGACCCCTTCAGCTCCTTGGGTGCTTTCTATAGCTTTCTATAGGGGCCCTGTGTTCCATCCAATAGCTGACTATAAACATCCACTTCTTTATTTGCCAGGCACTGGCATAACCTCATAGGAGATAGCTATAACAGGGCCCCTTTAGCAAAATCTTTCTGGCATTGTGCAATAGTGTCTGGATTTGGTGGCTGATTATGGGATGGATCCCCGGGTGAGGTAGTCTCTGGATAGTCCATCCTTTCATCTTAGCTCCAAACTTTGTCTCTGTAACTCCTTTCATGGATATTTTGTTCCCTATTCTAAGGAGGAATGAAGTATCCACCCATTGATCTTCCGTCTTCTTGATTTTCCTTTGTTTTGCAAATTGTATCTTGGGTGTTCTATGTTTCTGGGCTCCTATCCACTTATCAGTGAGTGCATATCTAATGACTTCTTTTGTGATTGGGTTACCTCATTAAGGATAATATCCTCCAGATACATCCATTTGTCCAAGAATTTCATAAATCCATTGCTTTTAATGGCTGAGTAGTATTCCATTGTGTAAATGTACCACATTTTCTGTATCCATTCTTCTGTTGAGGGACATCTTGGTTCTTTCCAGCTTCTGGCTATTATAAATAAGACTGCTATGAACATAGTGGAGCATGTGTTCTTATTACCAGTTGGAACTTCTTCTGGGTGTATGCCCAGGAGAGGTATTGATGGATCTTCCTGTAGTATTATGTCCAATTTTCTGAGGAACCTCCAGACTGACTTCCAGAGCGGTTGTACAGCTTGCAATCCCACCGGCAGTGGAGGAGTGTTCCTCTTTCTCCACATCCTCGCCAGCATGTGCTGTCACCTGAATTTTTGATTTTAGCCATTGTGACTGGTGTGAGGTGCAATCTCAGAGTTGTTTTGATTTCATTTTCGAGAATTTTATTGAGTAGTTTTGCTTCGATATTCATAAGGGAAATTGGTCTGTACTTCTCTATCTTTATTGAGCCTTTATGTTGCTTAGGTATCAGAGTAATTTGGCTTCATAGAATGAATTGGGTAGAGTACCTTCTGTTTCTATTTTGTGGAATAGTTTGAGAAGAACTGGAATTAGGTCTTCTTTGAAGATCCAATAGAACTCTGTAGTAAACCCATCTAGTCGTGGGCTTTTTTTGGTTGGGGGATTATTAATGACTGCTTCTATTTCTTTAGGGGATACAGGACTGTTTAGGACATTAATATGATCCTGATTTAACTTTGGTACCTGGTATCTGTCTAGAAAATTGTCCATTTCATCCAGGTTTTCCAGTTTTGTTGAGTATAGCCTTTTGTAGAAGGATCTGATGGTGTTTTGGACTTCATCAGGATCTGTTGTTATGTCTCCCTTTTCATTTCTGATTTTGTTAATTAGGATGCTGTCCCTGTGCCCTCTAGTGAGTTTGGCTAAGGGTTTATCTATTTTGTTGATTTTCTCAAAGAACCAGCTCCTGGTTTGGTTGATTCTTTGAATTGTTCTTTTTGTTTCCACTTGGTTGATTTTGGCCCCGAGTTTGATTATTTCCTGTCATCTACTCCTCTTGGGTGAATTTGCTTCCTTTAGTTCTAGAACTTTTAGGTGTGCTGTCATGCTGCTAGTGTGTGCTCTCTCTCTCTAGTTTCTTTTTCAGGCACTTAGAGCTATGCGTTTTCCTCTTAGGACTGCTTTCATTGTGTCCCATAAATTTGGGTATGTTGTGGCTTCATTTTCTTTTTTTTTTTCCCCATGTGGCTTCATTTTCATTAAACTCTAAAAGTCTATAATTTCTTTCTTTATTTCTTCCTTGACCAAGGTATCATTGAGGAGAGTGTTGTTTAGCTTCCCCGTGAATATTGGCTTTGTATTATTTATGTTGTTATTGAAAATCAGCCTCAGTCCCTGGTGATCTGATACGATGCATGGGACAATTTCAATATTTTTGTATCTGTTGAGGTCTGTTTGGTGATCAATTATATGGTCAATTTTGGAGAAGGTACCGTGAGGCACTGAGAAGAAATATATCCTTTTGTTTTAGGGCAAAATGTTCTGTAGATATCTGTTAAATCCATTTGTTTTAAAACTTCTGTTAGTTTCACTGTGTCTCTGTTTAGTTTCTGTTTCCAGGATATGTCCATTGATGAGAGTCAGGTGTTTGAAGTCCCCCACTATTATTATGTGAGGTGCAATGTGTGCTTTGAGCTTTACTAAAGTTTCTTTAATGAATGTGGTTGCTCTTGTATTTGAAGCATAGATATTCAGAATTGAGAGTTCATCTTGGAAGATTTTACCTTTCTTGAGTATGAAGTGCCCCTCCTTGTCTTTTTTGATAACTTTGGATTGGAAGTCGATTTTATTAGATATAAGAATAGCTACTCCAGGTTGTTTCTTTGACCATTTGCTTGGAAAACTGTTTTTCAGCCATTTACTCTGAGGTAGTGTCTGTCTTTTTCCCTGAGATGGGTTTTCTGTAAACAGCAAAATGTTGGGTCCTGTTTGTGTAGCCATCTTTTAGTCTATATCTCTTTATTGGGGAATTGAGTCCATCGATATTAAGAGATCTTAAGGAAAAGTAATTGTTGCTTCCAGTTATTTTTGTTGTTAGAGTTGGGATTCTGTTCTTGTGGCTGTCTTATTTTAGGTTTGTTGAAGGATTACTTTCTTGCTTTTTCCAGGGCGTAGTTTCTGTCCTTGTATTGGTGTTTTCCTGTTATTATCCTTTGAAGGGCTGGATTTGTGGGAATATATTGTGTGAATTTGGTCTTGACATGAAATACCTTGGTTTCTCCATCTATGGTAATTGAGAGTTTTGCTGGGTATAGTAGCCTGGGATGGCATTTGTGTTCTCTTAGTGCCTGTATAATATCTGTCCAGGATCTTCTGGCTTCCATAGTTTCTGGTGAGAAGTCTGAATTAATTCTAATAGGTCTGCCTTTATATGTTACTTGACCTTTTCCCCTTACTTCTTTTAATATTCTGTTTTTATTTAGTGCATTTGTTGTCCTAATTATTATGGTTGGGAGGAATTTCTTTTCTGGTCCAGTCTATTTGGAGTTCTGAAGGCTTCTTGTTATGTTTATGGGCATCTATTTCTTTAAGTTAGGGAAGTTTTCTTCTACAATTTTGTTGAAGATATATACTAGTCCTTTAAGTTGAAAATCTTCATTCTCATCTACTCCTATTATCCTAACGTTTGATCTTCAAATTGTGTCCTGGATTTCCTGGATGTTTTGAGTTAGGATCTTTTTGCATTTTGCATTTTCTTTGATTGTTGTGTCCATGTTCCCTATGGAATCTTCTGTATCTGAGATTGTCTTCCATCTCTTGAATTCTGTTGCTGATGCTCGCATCTATGGTTCTTGATTTCTTTCCTGGGGTTTCTATCTCCAGAGTTGTTTCCCTATATGTTTTCTTTATTGTTTCTACTTCCATTTTTAGATCCTGAAGGTTTTGTTCAATTCCATTACCTGTTTGTTAGTGTTTTCTTGTAACTCCTCTAGGGACTTTTGTGTTTCCTCTTTAATGGATTCTAGCTATTTACCTGTGTTTTCCTGTATTTCCTTCTTAAAGTTCTCCATCATCATCATGAGAAGTGACTTTAGATCCATGTCTTGCTTTTCTGGTGTGATCCAGGACTTGCTATGGTGGGAGAGTTTGGTTCTGATGATGCCAAGTAACCTTGGTTTCTGTTTCTTCTGTTTTTGCACTTGCCTCCTGCCATCTGATTATCTCAAATGCTTGCTGCCCTCAATATATCTGATTGGAGCCTGTCCTTCCTATAATCCCATTTGATTCAGGACTCAGAGTCCATCTTACTTTGTGATCCTTTGATTGTGGGCTCCTGTGAACCTGAGATTCTGGGTGTGTCAGAGTTCTTGGCAGTCAAGTTCCTCCGAGACCCTGAAATTCTGGTGTGACCCAGCTTCTGTTATCCTGGGATCTTGTTATCCTAAGATCCTGGGCGTGTTACAGTGCCTGGAAGTGGTGTCTCCTTTGAGGACCATGGAGCTGTTTGGTCTGTACTAAACCAAGGTAAACCAGAACTGATCAAAAGGAACCTGAGCCTGTGGTCAGAAAGGGCTCTGGTGTCCTTGTTTCTGCTGCCACAGGCCTGTCACAATTGGATTGGAACCGATGTTGTGTTCCACTCACCAGTGCAGAGTCCTCTGGGGACTGTGGTGGTGTCCGCCGATTCCATGCCCAAGGTGACCTGGTGCTGGTACCGACCAGAAGGGTCTTGTGCCCCTGGTCAGGCCAGTTTTTTGCTTCCCTTCTGCTGTCTCAGGTCCCGCTCCCATTTGATTGGAACCGATGTTGTGTTCTGCTTACCAGTGATCCTAAGATCTCGTGGTGAGTCCTCAAGGGACGCTGGGTGTGTCCACTAACTCCACGCCCTAGGTGATCTGGTGCTGTTGCCTACTGGAAGGGCTGACTAAGACAATCTTAAAAACACTAATTCGTTTCTAGGTAAATGTAACTCTTTAAGATCCAAAGATTCCACCTCACACCAATCAGAATGGCTGAGATAAAAAATTCAGGTGACAGCAGATGCTGGCGAGGAAAGAGGAACACTCCTCTATTGTTGCTGGGATTGCAAGCTTGTACAACCACTCTGGAAATCAGCCTGGCGGTTCCTCAGAAAATTGGACATAGTACTACCGGAGGATCCCGCAATACCTCTCCTGGGCATATATCCAGAAGATGTTCCAACTGGTAATAAGACCACATGCTCCACTATGTTCATAGCAGCCTTATTTATAATAGCCAGAAGCTGGAAAGAACACAGATGCCCCTCAACAGAGGAATGGATACAGAAAATGTGGTACATTTACACAATGGAGTACTACTCAGCTATTAAAAAGAATGAATTTATAAAATTCTAGGCAGATGGATGGACCTGGAGGGCATCATCCTGAGTGAGGTAACCCAATCACAAAGGAAGTCACACAATATGTACTCACTGATAAGTGGATATTAGCCCAGAAACTTAGAATACCGATGATATAAGATACAATTTGCTAAACACATGAAACTCAAGAAGATCGAAGACCAAAGTGTGGACACTTTGCTCCTTCTTAGAATTGGGAACAAAACACCCATGGAAGGAGTTACAGAGACAAAGTTTGGAGCTGAGATGAAAGGATGGACCATCTAGAGACTGCCATACCCGGGGTTCCATCCCATAATCAGCTTCCAAACACAGACACCATTGCATACACTAGCAAGATTTTGTGGAAAGGACCCAGATAGAGCTGTCTCTTGTGAGACTATGCCGGGGCCTAGCAAACACAGAAGTGGATGCTCACAGTCAGCTATTGGATGGATCACAGGGCCCCCAATGGAGGAGCTAGAGAAAGTACCCAAGGAGCTAAAGGGATCTGCAATCCTATAGGTGGAACAACAATATGAACTAACCAATACCCCTCCCCCCCACCCGGAGCTCATGTCTCTAGCTGCATATGAATCAGAAGATGGCCTAGTCGGCCATCGGTGGAAAGAGAGGCCCATTGGTCGTGCAAACTTTACATGCCTCAGTACAGGGGAATGCCAGGGCCAAGAAGTGGGAGTGGGTGGGTGGGGGAGTGTGTGGGGGACTTTTGGGATAGCATTGGAAATGTAAATGAAATAAATACCCAATTTAAAAAAATCCAAAGACATTAAATTTTAACAGTGGAATCAAAAGATTGATGTTCTGGACGGTGCATTGTCTACTTTTGTTTCTGGTAAAATATGTCTATGGGCGTGGTGGAAAGGTAGGTAGGAACAGCCTTGCAAGACTTGAACAATATGTTACAGAGTAGTGAGTTGTGTGCCCTGTATCAAGTCCCTTTAATTCACTCTCAAAGAAATACAATAATGCCTGTCCCTTCATTTTCATGGAAATAGCACAGGAATAAGAAATAGTAGGTGTCCAGTCTTTAGGGACACACATTCTGCTTTCCAGTAATGCTTTGTGGGAAATAGTTAATGGCTCTTGTGGTCATATATAGTCTAATGAAATGCTCACATGTGATAATACTTTCTAAACAGTTTTCCAAGGATCAGACACCTGTTTTATATCAAGTTTACCCAGCAAGTGGAGTTCCAGGTAAGAAATCTTCTATTAAATATAAGTAATTATGGATCTCTTTAAGAATCCCATTGTTTTCTGTAAGCAGTCTGATTTAAGTTCATATCTGATGTTGTTTTGAAAATAACTTTCAGCTTCTGGCTTCTTTTTAAATTGGTTTGTTTTCCCCTTTAGGCACTTTTGTTCTATGGCTTTAATGATAACAACAACACAAACTTTAAACATTGTAGCCTGTAGTTTCTACTACCCTGCTTTAAGCTCCAGGTGGACCAGGCTACCAGTAATCACCCTGGTTCCCTTGGATCCACAGATGAAAGACACCTACATACATATAGCTCATTTTTAACCTGACTTAAGGCTCGGCAGCTGGGCTCTTCTAAGCCTCCCATGGCTAGCATGCCTTTCCTTTCCTTTTTGCTCAACACCTGGCTGGCATCTGCTCTCAGCTTAGTTGTGATTCTAATCATCCTTCCACCTGGGGAAGTGATCAATGGCCACTCCACCTAAGATGAGATCTCACATGGCTGGTGACTTTCTTTCCCTCCGAAGCATGGCAGATTCCTTCTTCTCCTCTGGTGTCTCCTAGCCTGCCTCCAAGAACCAGAAGTCCCACTTGTTCTGTCCAGCCATTAGCCTCTGGCATCTTTATTGATCGATCAAGAGCCAATTGGGGAATAGGACCTTCCGCATTCAAGTGCAGATTCCTGATCAAGCATCAGAAACACTGCCTACAGAACACGATTTAAAAAAAAAAAAAGTCCAACAAAATCCAAAGGAGTTGAAACAGGAGACTGTCAGAGATAGAAATCTTCACCACTTGGCTTTATTATCACCTATCTTAGTCCACCCATACCAGGAAGTCCTTACTGAGCCCCTGCTATGTGTCTACTTATATTCTTAACTACTAATATGTCTTATTATCTGAGGATCAAAAAAACCATGATGCTACAGGAGCTATTCTTATTATTTTCATTCTGAAGAGAAAAAATATAAAGTATTGGGCGTTAAAGTGTTTGTTTAAAACAGTGGTTCTCAACTTCCCTAATGCCCCAACTCTTTAATAGAGTTCCTCATGTTGTGGTGGCCCCCAACCATAAAATTATGCCATTGCTACTTCATAACTGTAATTTTACTACTACTATGAATTGTAATATAACCATATGGTATACAGGATATGAATTGTAATGTAACTATTTAATATGCAGGATATCTGATGTGAATCCCCGAAAGGAGTCATCACCCACAGACTGAGAAGCACTGGTTGTCTTAGTCAGGGTTTCTATTCCTGCACAAACATCATGACCAAGAAGCAAGTTGGGGAGGAAAGGGTTTATTTGGCTTACACTTCCATTTTGCTGTTCATCACCAAGGAAGTCGGGACTGGAACTCAAGCAGGTCAGGAAGCAGGAGCTGATGCAGAAGCCATGGAGGGATGTTCTTTACTGGCTTGCTTCCCCTGGCTTGTTCAGCCTGCTCTTTTATAGACCCCAAGACTATCAGCACAGAGATGGTCCCACCCACAAGGGGCCTTTCCCCCTTGATCACTAATTGAGAAAATGCCTTACAGTTGGATCTCATGGAGGCATTTCCTCAATTGAAGCTCCTTTTTCTGTGATAACTCCAGCTGTGTCAAGTTGACACAAAACTAGCCAGTACACTGGTCTAAAGTCTTATCAATAAAAAGCAGTGTGGCTGAGATTTGAACTTAGATAAACCTGTATATATAATCAGTTTGAGGTGTGTAAATTGGGATACAACTCAGAATGCTGTTAGCCCTGATACTTTTTGAGAGGATTTATTCATGAGTTAAAGAAAACATGGACATGTGTACTTAGTCTTAGTCAAAAGGCTCAGAAAGGATAAAACACGGTCACATTAGAACCAGGAGGGTGGAAGAGAAGGTGGCTGGGTAAGGTTAGGAGATTTTCTTAGAAAAAGAGATGGCTCAGTGGTTAAGAGCGCTGACTGCTCTTTGAAAGTCCCGAGTTCAAATCTCAGCAACCACATGGTGGCTCACAACCATCCATAATGAAATCTGATGCCCTGTTCTGGAGTGTCTGAAGACAGCTACAGTGTACTTACATATAATAAATAAATAAATCTTTAAAAAAGAAAAAGAAAAAGAGGATGCTCTGAAGAGTAGGTCCAGTAGCTTTGCCAGCCTTCTTTAGAACCAAATAATAAGCACAGCTTTTAAAAGATGACTTTTGCTATCTTTTTATTGGCAAATTCATATATATATAACACATATATACATATATATTCATTCATATATACATATATTCATATATATATACATATATAAACACACACATTCATATGTCAGATATTTCATTTGTTCTAGATTTCTTGTATGGTAGACATATGTAAACATAGTTGCTAATTTAAAAAATAATTACATCTACCTCTTTACTTATTAGTGTGTGTATGTGTGTGCTATGTAGTATGTGTACCATATGTGCACATGTGCCACAGCTTGCGTGTAGTGGTCAGGAGACAACTTTCAGGAGTTGGTTCTCTCCTTGTACCATGTGGACTCAGGGATGAAACTCAGGTCATCATGCTCAGTAGAGAGCATGTTTTTGTTTTTTACCCACCGAATCTTTGCCAGACCAAGGTGCTAGGTTTTTAGGTATGATCCTGTCAGAACATATAATCTGATTTAATTGTTTTGATGTGTTTGACTGGTTAATATAATCAGAATGAATATGTATGTTATAGACAGTGCTTGTATGTTGAAGTATGTATGTATATAGGCAGAATTGTGTATTTCACGTGTATGTGTGTATTTCAATTATCCTCTAAAGAGTAAGAATTTGTCACTGTCTTATTGGCATGAGGCTTTCACAAATACAACCCATTTCATTAGTTTGAGTAACTGAGACATGATCATGTTTTATGAAGAAGGATGTGCACTGTGGAAGTTATGTGCAGACGTCTAGGTTCCTGCTGCTGAGTGCAAAAAGCTCCAGTTTAGGTGGCAGAGACCTTCTTGTGATAAAGGATGAATGAGGAGGTATGGGAGATGTGGGTCGGATGTCAAACCAGTTTGTCTTGCTGAGGTGGAGTTCTGCACTATCTCTTCTGCCTTGGGAAGTGTGTGTGTGTGTGTGTGTGTGTGTGTGTGTGTGTACGATTGGTGGCTGGCCCTGTCAGATTGGTCCCTTGAGGCACGATGCGTATGACTGCATCTCCACAATCACTTTCTGGACAATTACTCTCATTTCATTTGGGAAGCTTGCCCAGAGTAGCAGCTAGGGACATGCGGGAAGAGGTGGCTACAGAAGAGATGGTGTGTTATTTTATGGGTAGTTGGATTCCTGTATGTGCTTAACAGCCCTTCACTGTGAAGCAGAATCCCCTGGCACTGTGTTCTACTTCGCTCATTTGTCAGCTTCTGTTTGGCTTCTTTGTTTAGGAACAAACAACCAAAGAGCCCACAGGACCGTCTCATTTCTGTAATCTGCTAATCGTTTTCGAATGCCACTTAACAAAGCTTGACCCTCTAGGGCTGGGAAGTCAGTGGTGTGGCTTTGTCAACACCAGATAGATATGTTTTAGCGGCAGCAGAGAGCTTGAGGTTCCAGCTTTCTGAAAACTCTGCGACCTTTGTCTCAGTACTTAAGATGGCACACTGTCTTGCCATCTACCTAAAATGGTCAGCGCTAGGATGCAGTGACTGCAGATGAAAGTTGCCTCTTACTAGTGACAAACAGAATAGCATGCAAAGAACACACAGATTGATGATTGATGATGATGATGATGATCAGCAGCTTTACCTGCTTGTGGAGAAACTTAAAAGTTTTCTGGATGCAGTGGCCACAAGTACCCCGGAGGCATCCTTTTTCAAGTTTTGAGGACTTACTGGATCAACAAAAAGCTTTCTCATCTGCAAAGCTAGTTTATAATATTACTGCCTGAACATTGTGAGTAGCTGGAGTTATAGGTATGTGACATTGTACATGGCTTACCCTGACTCTGCTCAGTGAACAGCATATGTCCAGACTTTAGCCCTAACTCTCTTGCTTGTTTTGTGCTTGTTTTATAGTTCCTGTCCATTTGGCTTATGAGAGACTTTTATCTTTTGTACTTAGAATTACAGAAACTACGTAGGATCTCAGAAGACCAATCAGAATGTGTGACATGACCTCTTCATACAGCTTTTTATTTTGTTTTCTCATTTTTATTAGTTCTTTGAGAATATCATACAATATGTTTTGGCCACACCCGTTATTCCCACTCTTTTCAGATCTACTTCCTCCTTCCCTACCTATCCAATTTTGTGTTATCTTTTTCTTTCCTTAACACACACACACACACACACACACACACACACACACACACACTCCAGTTTGTGCTGCCTGTCTACCTTTGAGTGGGTGGCCTTCCGATGGAGCATGAGTGACTTCCTAGGGGCCACACCCTTAAAGAAAATTGACTCTCCCCCTCCCAGCAGCAATCAATTGCCAATAGCGCTGTATCTAGGGGTAGAGCTTCATCCTAACTTCTCTTACTCCATGCTGGGATTTTGTCTGCTTTGATAGTGCACAGGTTTTGTGCATGGCACCGCCACAAGCACTGTGGGTTTGCTTGTGTAGCTGCCCTGGTGTGTCTGGAAAAAGGTGTTTCCTACTCATCGTCCCAGTCTCTCACTTTTACACGATGACTCTTGAGTCCTGTGGGAGGGCGTGTGATATGGATATCCATCCCCCAACTCCAAAGAGCTAACTAAGCTCTCTGTAAGTCTTACTCTTTGCAAGTTGGCCAGTTGTGAATCTCTGTGCTAATATCCATCTACTGCCAAAAGAAGCTTCTCTGATGAGCATTGAGATATGACACACAAAACATGTATGTATCACCTTACATATGGGATGCCACAAAGGGTTTAATGTATGTGTACATTGTATAACATTCGTATTCAAAGATGCATATCTGTCTCCTCAAACATCTTTTTTTTTTGAAGACACTCGGAACTCTTTCTTCTTGATTTTAAAACCCAGTATATTGACATTATTTGAAGTCACCAAAATGAGAAATAGAATGCCAGGACTTATTTTTCTGATATAACTACAACTTAGCTGTCATTGGTCAACCTGGTCTTAGCCCACCCTGTCACTTTCCAGTCTATGACAAGTACCATTCTACTCTCGATTTCTGTTCACTCAGTGCTTTTAGGTATTATGTTATCTTAGATTTTCTACTGTATAACCCTGACACTGGGTTCTAGCACTCATTTTACATTACTATCATTTATTAAATATGTTAACTTTATATACCTGTGCCTTGTTGGGGATACGTAACAAAACAAACATAAACAGAATTTGTGCTACACATTCGGAGTTTGAGCTAACTCTTCTTAAAACAGGAGAAGTAGTGTCCGTGTACGGCCGGGTCATCACTACCTGGCTGGAGACCTTCGATCCTGATGTGGACTACATAGAGAGGTAAGGATGTGTTTGTTCCTGTGTTACATATCTGCTACATGGCATCCTGGGGCCAGCTTCCTCTGCAGTGGGAAATTGTAATCACTTGACACAGAACTGCTATTTTTCTCTATGTAGTTTATGGTCCCTCGTGCACCAGATTTCAGCTTTTACTCTGTAAATGTAACTGCAACTGGCAGATTAAGTTGCTATCTTTCCTCTTTCCTTCCTTCCTTCCTTCCTTCTTCCTTCCTTCCTTCCTTCCTTCCTTCCTTCCTTCCTTTCTCTCTCTCTTTCTTTCTCTCTTTCCTTCTTTCTCTCTCCTTCCTTCCTTCCTTCCTTCCTTCCTTCCTTCCTTCCTTCCCTTCTTTCTTTCTTTCTTTCTTTCTTTCTTTCTTTCTTTCTTTCTTTCTTTCTTTCTTTTTTGTTTGTTTCTTTTCTTCTTTCTTTCTTTTGTTCCTTTGCTTGTTTCTTTCATCCTTCCTTGCTTCCTTCCTTCCCTTCTCTTTCCTTTCTTCCTTCCTTCCTTCCTTCCTTCCTTCCTTCCTTCCTTCCTTCCTTCCTTCCTTCCTTCCTTCCTCTCTCTGACAAGTAGAGACTAGACCCTGTGTGAATTGCACTGTCACTACATCCATGGGTTTTCCCTTTTGGTTCTTACCCTTTCCTTTCTCCACCCTGAGGGTAAATTCTTTCTAAAGTGATACATAAACACAAAGGTCCATTTACCTCTCTTTTTAGTTACTTCCCACCTGTTTATTCAGAAGTCCTACTGGTGGGATGAGAGGGAACTGTGGGCTCAGTCACCAAACAGGGAAGGAGCCACTAATTCAGGTCTTAAAAGCCGTGCAGCTTGTAATGTTTTCTGGAGTGATTAGATTAGAATGTGACTTTCTTCAATGGACACATTGGAAGTATAAAATGTTACTTATAAAATCATCCACACAGGGGAGAGGAAGACCAGAGTTCATGGGAAGTCATAAGCAACTGCTATCCCCCAGCAAATCCAATAACTGTAGTGAGGATGTAGTGAGAAACATTATTTCACTATTTAACCAACTGCACAGTGTCTATACACAGTGTTTAAAATTTTATTCACCCCGGAGTGAATGTCTTAGAGGCATTTCCTATAGCTTCTCCATCTTTTAAATTCTTCCCTCTATTTATACCATTAAGAAGTCATCAACTTCTTTTTCTTCCTAAATTAAAAATAGACTTCTACTGGAGATAGAAAGTCCAAGTACATTCTTAACCAATGTGCCATTGCCACTATGCAGATCTATCTCAGCCTCCATCTGGGATCCAACTTTTAAAAGGGGCAGAGAAGGTGCAAACTCTACAATAACTGTGCAGACAAAGCATGGCCGACATGGGGAAGGGTTTGTAAGAGCTCCATGTACAGTGCAGAAGCATGGGTCGTGAGGGAGCCTCTATTCTCTGGGAGAAAATTTACAGTCTTCACTGCCCACTGCAGTGGTACCCCGTAGGGCCAGAGGAGAAAGTTTACAATGTTCTGCTTCTTAGCAGCCATGTTTACTGGGAACACCACACTATTGCTTCTTGTCTTTGTTTCTGTTTTTTTTTTTTTTTTTTTTTGCCCTCCAATCCAGCCCATTGATCCTAGAAGCTAGAGAAGACAAATGGCTTACTCCCTGTTCCCTTATAAACAGGCAGACAGGAAGCTGGTGAGTATTTTTGTTGTTGCTGTTATTGTTTTCCTGAGAATGCGTGTGTGTTCAGTTCCTTCCATAGGACAACCTCATACAGATACATTCATCATTTCAAAAACAGAAATCACAGGTAGCAGTTTTCTCCCTTTAGGCTTATAGGAAATAGAGGAGAGGCTCAGTTATCATTTGAAAATAAAAAGTATAAAAAGGATCAAAAACCTAGGCACTTCTTACTAAAGGCAAACCCTACACCAAGGCTTACTCAATGGGTTACATTGAGTAATAGTAATAGTGATATGTGTAGTTATTATTAGTTTTCCTTTGTATAATGAGCAGTCTTTAGAACCCATGTCATAACCACTGTAACGATAATGGCCAGGAAAGCAAATAGTGCCTGAAACGTGTTTTTTTTTTTCTTTTCCCTATTAAATGTGCTTCTGTGTTTACGTGTGCATGTATGTGTGAGGCTTTACCTGTGCATGCAGGTATGCGCAAATTTGATGTGTTGGAATCGTAATAGATCTGTTTCCAACCCTATTCAAAGAGACAGGCCCTCTTAATCAAACTCAGAGCTAGCTATGAGTAGTCTTGCTCACACAAAGTCTCATCTTGTAATGTTTTAAAATGAGTATATACATTTTCTAGGTCATACAGCCCAAATTTGGCTGGATTCTTACTTCACTTTCAACTAGGTGGATTGGCTTTGCTCTGAGGCTATTACAACAATTGTGTGCTGTGACCTGGCTTCTTGGCATGAGTTTTCAGTGGAGCCAAATTCTGAAGTTTCTTTCTAGTGTCTTCCTGTTGTTTGCCTAAAACTGTTGGTTTTTAGGTCACGTCTCGATATATTTTATTATACTTGTCATAAAATAGATCTTTGGGAAGAGAAAACTAAATTGAAACTAGGAGTAAGTTAAATTTTGTTTGTCACACTGTATATTAGCCATGGGGCTTATGTATTGATGACTCCAGTTAGTGTTATCCTGAGGATAACTTTTCTATAGATTCGTTCAGTATGTATCAGTTTCCTCTGGCCAATTTGACTTCTATACATTGGTTTCTTTAAAGAGCCGGTAATTCTAAGCAGTTGTTTGGTTATTCTTACTTCTGTATGTTTTTTTCCACAGTTTTCCCATCCAGGAGGAGCATGGCCTTGGGAATGTGCAGTGTCGTGTGGAAGGCGATTATATTGGTCTGTTTTACAAGTGCCATTTAAAAGAAATTTTCTTTCTTGGTATCCAGAAAAGAAAACAAAACCACATTTTTTTACATGACGTCATGTGAATAATAATAACTGCTGCCAAAATAACTTCTAAAAGTACTACACAAAACAACTTCAATGTAAACTAATTTGTCATAATCAGTAACTTTTCTTTAGAAGTGATCATGCTGACAATATCAACCAGTGTGTTGGATTATAATCATACTTCATCTAAATCTAAGCCCAGGATTTTATTTGCCATATATGTGTCCATTTCCTCATGAAAGTCATAGTCTGAAATATTTACTTGGGTAACATGAGAGAAATTGCAGGCTTGAACAGTAAGGATGATACTGGAGTTTTGGACCTAGGGTAGCAATATCCTGGCTCAGGAGAGTCCTGCACAGTCTTACATTACTGTGTGTGTTTTTGTGTTTCAGGTTCTCAGAATGTTAGTTTTTCAGTATTTAACAAGGGGAGGTGAGTAACTGGGATAGACAAATCTGCCTGAGTCTTGTATTGTCTGTAACATCCGGTGTACATTCTTTAACCTTTATAATTTCAACCACACCCCAGTAGGATATAGCAAACTTCTCACACCTCCTGGTTTTCCTTCACTTGAGAGAGCATTGTGTTCTGACTGACCCGTGGGTATCACAGATGTTTCAATGTTGGGATGATGCAGAATTTTAAGAACTTTAAGCCCTTCAGTCAAAGTGTGGTGACTCTGCAAGAGACATGTTATGTCATAAGAATTGCCTCCTTCAAGAGGGAAAGAATTCATATTTCACCATTTTTTGGAGACACAGAAAAATTAAGATTCAGGATTTCTGGGTGTACCTTACTTCTTGTTCTGGTAGATGTTTTTGTACATTCATTGTTTGATATTAATTTCATTGTGATTATATCAATACATTACATATGAGGATACAGCTCAAAGCATGCATTTGTTTTCTTTTTCTCTAGTCTCAAGAACCAAACTAGTCTACTCTATTGTAGTAATCTATTGTATCTATCTATTGTAGTAATCTATTGTATCTATCTATTGTTGGAATCTATTGTATCTATCTATTGTAGTAATCTATTGTATCTATCTATTGTAGGAATCTATTGTATCTATCTATTGTAGTAATCTATTGTATCTATCTATTGTAGGAATCTATTGTATCTATCTATCTATTGTAGGAATCTGGATCCATTTATCTATTGGAGGAGTCTACCTTATTTATTTAGTATACATTAGCTCAGTATTAGGCCCATTCACATTTCCTGCTGCATTTAACACTTCTGACATCTCACAAAAATAGAGATTATTCCAATACAATCATTGTTTTTATCTATGAGAAAACAAGCTTGTATTCATTGATATTGTTTTTAGGTTATCAAAAGGATCCAACTTATTGAATTTACTAGAGATTATTCTATGAACTCCCTTTTGAGAAGCTGATTTATAAAAAAGTAATGCAATCGGAGGTGACATTTTATTTTCCTTTGTTTTCCTTTGGAGGTCGATGGTGCATAAGGAAGCCTGGCTCATCAGTGCTAAACAGGAACTGTTCCTGTACCAGACATACCCAGGTACTCTTTCCCTTCATCCTGTCTTCATCCCTTCCCTTACAGCACACTCAAAAGTTAGCTCTCCTCTTCTTCTGGCAGCTTTTCTGTGACCATTAACATGGCCTCTTCGTTCTGGTTAAAGGTAAACTGCTTGTATCTGTATCAGTTCTGGTGCTTGAAGTCGTGCACTGATTATTGATGTTCTGAGAGATTAGATGCTTTTGTTCTTGCACTTTCCTCACTGCTTGCATGAACCCAGATGTTGCAGCCCAGTCATGTATTGTGGCCTCTTGATGCGAGCAAGAGATGAAGTAAACATGGCACACATGACACTGGCATCAGTGTAACACAGAATATTAGCTTACTGTGAACTTTTTATTTTATAAACAAGAGTAGGCATTATAAATTAACAGAAAAAAGCATAGGAGTAGTATAATATAATAAGCAGATAAAGGTAACTTACATTAGTTATTATTGAATATAGACAGTACATATTTGTGTTATACTTTTAATTAAATTTTTAATATTTTATTATAATTTGACAGTTTTATAGTCGTAGTTATTTTGTTTCCCATTCCATTCTTTCTTCAATGGTAGTATAGTAGATTTATATGCACTGTCATCACACATCATATGTGTGTTGTGTGTTGTATATGACCTTACAGCAACCTTACTGATGTCACTACATGATAAGGTTTCAGCACCAGTACATTCTTATGGCACTACTGATACAGATGTGATCTGTTGTTTGTCGATGCACTGTCCAAAATTTTTGACTATATCCAAAGAGACTTAATTGTAGATACAAAGATATAGCTATAGACTAAATGACACAAAGGGGGGGTTGTGCCTTCCTGTATGTTCTGAAAAGTGACAGAATGAAAGTGGCACTTAAGAATATAATAGAACTTCTTTCTGGTTATTCTCACAGCCAGGGGTTTATGACTTGACTATTCTGATGATAAGCTATGCTGTTGCCCTCTGATGGGATAACTCTGTTTTAGTTAGGGTTTTACTGCTGTGAACAGACACCATGACCAAGGCAAGTCATATAAAAAAACAACATTTAATTGGGGCTGGCTTACAGGTTCAGAGGTTCAGTCCATTATCATCAAGGTGAGAACGTGGCAGTATCCAGGCAGGCATGGCACAGGAGGAGCTGAGAGTTCTATGTCTTCATCCAAAGGCTGCTAGTGGAAGACTGACTTCCAGGCAACTAGGGTGAGGATCTTATACCCATACCCACAGTGACACACCCATTCCAACCAGGTCACACCTATTCCAACAAGGCCACACCTTCAGATGGTGCCACTCCCTGGTCCAAGGATATACAAACCATCACACTCTGGTACCAAAAGATGAACACTGAAAATTTCAAAGTCCCATGAAATTGTGGACTTGCAATTGTGTAGCAGGTTGGCTATTTTAAGAGAGCACCCATTGTCTAGGTTGGGATACAGTCACAAAACTGCCTAAAATGTGTCTGTGAGGTAGATTCAGATTTTAGAAACAGCAAAAATCTCCCTTTCCAAAAAAGAAAGTGACCATCTTCTACAATGTGGGACAAATGTTATTCGTACTCTAGGCAATCTATCCTACTGGAACTGAATTCTGACCCTTGCCTTTCTTGTCTTTAAACAGTTAGTTACCTGATGTGTTTGAGAGTGGGTGTAAAGAAGCATCCATACTGATGGATACAGCCACAGACAGCAACATGAAAGTTACATCCTTGTTGAGTTTTTGGCATATAATTCTAACATTTACCTCTTTGAGCTAAAGAATAGCTATATTACCCTTGTGTTACTATTGAGAAAATGGGTAAAGGAGGGGGTTGCAACTTATCCAAATGTACCCACAAATGGAAAACCTCATGCACTTAACCAACACTTTTTAGGAAGCATGTTATCTTGGTTATCCTGCCTCAGGCTTCTATGATTCTGCTATGGTTTGCAGTTCTGATGGGCTGGATGAAAAGGCTGGCCTTATCTGTGGTCATACATCTCTTGGGATGGAGACTCATAGGCATAAACATTTTTATAGTGGAGGGATCCTTGGAGATATGGAGAATCCGCAAGGGTCTGGGGCTTAGCCTCTTAGGACTGGCACTCAGCAAGTAGTCCAGTGTGGTTAAGCCTCTAAGTCTTTCTGAGTCCGGATGCAGCCTATGAGAAATGAGTACTGTGGAGCTTGTCCTTTTTCTTCCAGAGACTGGTTAAAGTAGTTGGTGAGGAAGAATATTTGAATTCACCCAACATTTCTCTGTCCTTTTTATGATCACAGTCATGGAATAACAAGTTTCTTCATTTTAGTCCTACATATTTATTAAATACAACACATCCATTTTATTTTATTTTATTTTATTTTATTTTATTTTATTTTATTTTATTTTATTTTATTTTGAAACAATGTTTCTTTCTGTATCCCTGGCTATCCTGCCTTCCTGGTTTACATGTCAGGTAAACCAGGCTGGCCTCGAACTCAGAGATCTGTCTGCCTCTGCCTCCCACTTTCTGGTATTAAAGGAGTGTGCCACGATACCCAGTTGACACATCTATTTTTTTCTTTATAATCTCTGTGTAATTGGGGGACCCATAATTGCCAGTATAGTTTGCTCTAGTGACTTGTAAGGGGGGGTTGTCTGACGATGGTGATCTCCTGCAGATCCATGTTCTACACAGCTACCAGCATTTTCTATGTCAAGCACATACCTGACACTTCACTGTGCCTAGTCTCTAGAGCAGTGTTTCTCAACCTTCCTGATGCTCCAACCATTTAAAAGAGTTCCTCATGTTGAGGTGATCTCCATCCATAACATTATATTCACTGCTACTTTGTAACTGTAATTTTGCCACTGCTATGAATCATAGTGCAAACATCTGATATTTAGGACAGTCTTAGGCAACCCCTGTGAAAGAGTCATTGGACCCCCTAATGGGTTGCAACTCACAAGTTGAGAACTGCTGCTCTAAAGGAGTCACATCTTCTGGGAGAAACAGCTTAAGTGTCTATCTCCTTCTTTTTTTTTTTTTTTTTTTTCCATTTTTTATTAGGTATTTAACTCATTTACATTTCCAATGCTATACCAAAAGTCCCCCATATCCACCCACCCCCACTCCCCTGCCCACCCATTCCCCCTTTTTGGCCCTGGTATTCCCCTGTACTGGGGCATATAAAGTTTGCAAGTCCAATGGGCCTCTCTTTCCAGTGATGGCCGACTAGGCCATCTTTTGATATATATGCAGCTAGAGTCAAGAGCTCCGGGGTACTGGTTAGCTCATAATGTTGTTCCACCTATAGGGTTGCAGATCCCTTTAGCTCCTTGGCTACTTTCTCTAGCTCCTCCATTGGGAGCCCTATGATCCATCCATTAGCTGACTGTGAGCATCCACTTCTGTGTTTGCTGGGCCCCGGCATAGTCTCACAAGAGACAGCTACATCTGCGTCCTTTCAATAAAATCTTGCTAGTGTATGCAATGGTGTCAGCGTTTGGATGCTGATTATGGGGTGGATCCCTGGCTATGGCAGTCTCTACATGGTCTATCCTTTCATCTCAGCTCCAAACTCCGTCTCTGTAACTCCTTCCATGGGTGTTTTGTTCCCAAATCTAAGGAGGGGCATAGTGTCCACACTTCAGTCTTCATTCTCCTTGAGTTTCATGTGTTTAGCAAATTATATCTTATATCTTGGGTATCCTAGGTTTGGGGCTAATATCCACTTATCAGTGAATACATATTGTGTGAGTTTCTTTGTGAATGTGTTACCTCACTCAGGATGATGCCCTCCAGGTCCATCCATTTGGCTAGGAATTTCATAAATTCATTCTTTTTAATAGCTGAGTAGTACTCCATTGTGTAGATGTACCACATTTTCTGTATCCATTCCTCTGTTGAGGGGCATCTAGGTTCTTTCCAGCTTCTGGCTATTATAAATAAGGCTGCTATGAACATAGTGGAGCATGTGTCCTTCTTACCTGTTGGGGCATCTTCTGGATATATGCCCAGGAGAGGTATTGCTGGATCCTCCGGTAGTACTATGTCCAGTTTTCTGAGGAACCGCCAGACTGATTTCCAGAGTGGTTGTACAAGCCTGCACTCCCACCAACAATGGAGGAGTGTTCCTCTTTCTCCACATCCTCGCCAGCATCTGCTGTCACCTGAATTTTTGATCTTAGCCATTCTGACTGGTGTGAGGTGGAATCTCAGGGTTGTTTTGATTTGCATTTCCCTGATGATTAAGGATGTTGAACATTTTTTCAAGTGCTTCTCTGCCATTCGGTATTCCTCAGGTGAGAATTCTTTGTTCAGTTCTGAGCCCCATTTTTTAATGGGGTTATTTGATTTTCTGAAGTCCACCTTCTTGAGTTCTTTATATATGTTGGATATTAGTCCCCTATCTGATTTAGGATAGGTAAAGATCCTTTCCCAATCTGTTGGTGGTCTTTTTGTCTTATTGACGGTGTCTTTTGCCTTGCAGAAACTTTGGAGTTTCATTAGGTCCCATTTGTCGATTCTCGATCTTACAGCACAAGCCATTGCTGTTCTGTTCAGGAATTTTTCCCCTGTGCCCATATCTTCAAGGCTTTTCCCCACTTTCTCCTCTATAAGTTTCAGTGTCTCTGGTTTTATGTGAAGTTCCTTGATCCACTTAGATTTGACCTTAGTACAAGGAGATAAGTATGGATCGATTCGCATTCTTCTACACGATAACAACCAGTTGTGCCAGCACCAATTGTTGAAAATGCTGTCTTTCTTCCACTGGATGGTTTTAGCTCCCTTGTCGAAGATCAAGTGACCATAGGTGTGTGGGTTCATTTCTGGATCTTCAATTCTATTCCATTGGTCTACTTGTCTGTCTCTATACCAGTACCATGCAGTTTTTATCACAATTGCTCTGTAGTAAAGCTTTAGGTCTGGCATGGTGATTCCGCCAGAAGTTCTTTTATCCTTGAGAAGACTTTTTGCTATCCTAGGTTTTTTGTTATTCCAGACAAATTTGCAAATTGCTCCTTCCAATTCGTTGAAGAATTGAGTTGGAATTTTGATGGGGATTGCATTGAATCTGTAGATTGCTTTTGGCAAGATAGCCATTTTTACAATGTTGATCCTGCCAATCCATGAGCATAGGAGATCTTTCCATCTTCTGAGATCTTCTTTAATTTCTTTCTTCAGAGACTTGAAGTTCTTTTCATACAGATCTTTCACTTCCTTAGTTAGAGTCACACCAAGGTATTTTATATTATTTGTGACTATTGAGAAGGGTGTTGTTTCCCTAATTTCTTTCTCAGCCTGTTTATTCTTTGTATAGAGAAAGGCCATTGACTTGTTTGAGTTTATTTTATATCCAGCTACTTCACCGAAGCTGTTTATCAGGTTTAGGAGTTCTCTGGTAGAATTTTTAGGGTCACTTATATATACTATCATATCATCTGCAAAAAGTGATATTTTGACTTCCTCTTTTCCAATTTGTATCCCCTTGATCTCCTTTTGTTGTCGAATTGCTCTGGCTAATACTTCAAGTACTATGTTGAAAAGGTAGGGAGAAAGTGGGCAGTCTTGTCTAGTCCCTGATTTTAGTGGGATTGCTTCCAGCTTCTCTCCATTTACTTTGATGTTGGCTACTGGTTTGCTGTAGATTGCTTTTATCATGTGTAGGTATGGGCCTTGAATTCCTGATCTTTCCAAAACTTTTATCATGAATGGGTGTTGGATCTTGTCAAATGCTTTTTCTGTATCTAACGAGATGATCATGTGGTTTTTGTCTTTGAGTTTGTTTATATAATGGATTACATTGATGGATTTTCGTATATTAAACCATCCCTGCATCCCTGGAATAAAACCTACTTGGTCAGGATGGATGATTGCTTTAATGTGTTCTTGGATTCGGTTAGCGAGAATTTTATTGAGGATTTTTGCATCGATATTCATAAGAGAAATTGGTCTGAAGTTCTCTATCTTTGTTGGATCTTTCTGTGGTTTAGGTATCAGAGTAATAGTGGCTTCATAAAATGAGTTGGGTAGAGTACCTTCTACTTCTATTTTGTGAAATAGTTTGTGCAGAATTGGAATTAGATCTTCTTTGAAGGTCTGATAGAACTCTGCACTAAACCCATCTGGTCCTGGGCTTTTTTTGGTTGGGAGACTATTAATAACTGCTTCTATTTCTTTAGGTGATATGGGACTGTTTAGATGGTCAACTTGATCCTGATTCAACTTTGGTACCTGGTATCTGTCCAGAAATTTGTCCATTTCGTCCAGGTTTTCCAGTTTTGTTGAGTATAGCCTTTTGTAGAAGGATCTGATGGTGTTTTGGATTTCTTCAGGATCTGTTGTTATGTCTCCCTTTTCATTTCTGATTTTGTTAATTAGGATTTTGTCCCTGTGCCCTTTAGTGAGTCTAGCTAAGGGTTTATCTATCTTGTTGATTTTCTCAAAGAACCAACTCCTCGTTTGGTTAATTCTTTGAATAGTTCTTCTTGTTTCCACTTGGTTGATTTCACCCCTGAGTTTGATTATTTCCTGCCGTCTACTCCTCTTGGGTGAATTTGCTTCCTTTTTTTCTAGGGCTTTTAGATGTGTTGTCAAGCTGCTAGTATGTGCTGTCTCCCGTTTCTTCTTGGAGGCACTCAGCGCTATGAGTTTCCCTCTTAGAAATGCTTTCATTGTGTCCCATAGGTTTGGGTACGTTGTGGCTTCATTTTCATTAAACTCTAAAAAGTCTTTAATTTCTTTCTTTATTCCTTCCTTGACCAAGGTATCATTGAGAAGAGTGTTATTCAGTTTCCACGTGAATGTTGGCTTTCCATTATTTATGTTGTTATTGAAGATCAGTCTTAGGCCATGGTGGTCTGATAGGATACATGGGACAATTTCAATATTTTTGTATCTATTGAGGCCTGTTTTGTGACCAATTCTATGGTCAATTTTGGAGAAGGTCCCGTGAGGTGCTGAGAAGAAGGTATATCCTTTTGTTTTAGGATAAAATGTTCTGTAGATATCTGTCAGGTCCATTTGTTTCATAACTTCTGTTAGTTTCACTGTGTCCCTGTTTAGTTTCTGTTTCCACGATCTGTCCTTTGAAGAAAGTGGTGTGTTGAAGTCTCCCACTATTATTGTGTGAGGTGCAATGTATGCTTTGAGCTTTACTAAAGTGTCTCTAATGAATGTGTCTGCCCTTGCATTTGGTGCGTAGATATTCAGAATTGAGAGTTCCTCTTGGAGGATTTTACCTTTGATGAGTATGAAGTGTCCCTCCTTGTCTTTTTTGATAACTTTGGGTTGGAAGTCGATTTTATCCGATATTAAAATGGCTACTCCAGCTTGTTTCTTCAGTCCATTTGCTTGGAAAATTGTTTTCCAGCCTTTCACTCTGAGGTAGTGTCTGTCTTTTTCCCTGAGATGGGTTTCCTGTAAGCAGCAGAATGTTGGGTCCTGTTTGTGTAGCCAGTCTGTTAGTCTATGTCTTTTTATTGGGGAATTGAGTCCATTGATATTAAGAGATATTAAGGAAAAGTAATTGTTGCTCCCTTTTATTTTTGTTGTTAGAGTTGGCATTCTGTTCTTGTGGCTGTCTTCTTTTTGGTTTGTTGAATGATTACTTTCTTGGTTGTTCTAGGGCGTGATTTCCGTCCTTGTATTGCTTCTTTTCTGTTATTATCCTTTGAAGGGCTGGATTCGTGGAAAGATATTGTGTGAACTTGGTTTTGTCGTGGAATACTTTGGTTTCTCCATCTATGGTAATTGAGAGTTTGGCCGGGTATAGTAGCCTGGGCTGGCATTTGTGTTCTCTTAGTGTCTGTATAACATCTGTCCAGGCTCTTCTGGCTTTCATAGTCTCTGGTGAAAAGTCTGGTGTAATTCTGATAGGCCTTCCTTTATATGTTACTTGACCTTTCTCCCTTACTGCTTTTAATATTCTATCTTTATTTAGTGCATTTGTTGTTCTGATTATTATGTGTCGGGAGGAATTTCTTTTCTGGTCCAGTCTATTTGGAGTTCTGTATGCTTCTTGTATGATCATGGGCATCTCTTTTTTTATGTTTGGGAAGTTTTCTTCTATTATTTTGTTGAAGATATTAGCTGGCCCTTTAAGTTGAAAATCTTCATTCTCATCAATTCCTATTATCCGTAGGTTTGGTCTTCTCATTGTGTCCTGGATTACCTGGATGTTTTGAGTTAGGATCCTTTTGCATTTTGTATTTTCTTTGACTGTTGTGTCGATGTTCTCTATGGAATCTTCTGCACCTGAGATTCTCTCTTCCATTTCTTGTATTCTGTTGCTGATGCTCGCATCTATGGTTCCAGATCTCTTTCCTAGGGTTTCTATCTCCAGCGTTGCCTCGCTTTGGGTTTTCTTTATTGTGTCTACTTCCCCTTTTAGTTCTAGTATGGTTTTGTTCATTTCCATCACCTGTTTGGCTGTGTTTTCCTGCTTTTCTTTAAGAGCCTGTAACTCTTTAGCAGTGCTCTCCTGTAAATCTTTAAGTGACTTATGAAAGTCCTTCTTGATGTCCTCTATCATCATCATGAGAAATGTTTTTAAATCTGGGTCTAGATTTTCGGTTGTGTTGGGGTGCCCAGGACTAGGTGGGGTGGGAGTGCTGCGTTCTGATGATGGTGAGTGGTCTTGATTTCTGTTAGTAGGATTCTTACGTTTGCCTTTCGCCATCTGGTAATCTCTGAAGCTAGCTGTTTTAGTTGTCACTGTTAAGAGCTTGTTCTTCAGGTGACTCTGTTAGCCTCTATGAGCAGACCTGGAGGGTAGCACTCTCCTTAGTTTCAGTGGGCAGAGTATTCTCTTCAGGCAAGCTCTCTTCTTGCAAGGCAGGTACCCAGATATCTGGTGTTCGAACCAGACTCCTGGCAGAAGTTGTGTTCCACTCACTAGAGGTCTTAGGATCACGTGTGGAATCCTGTGTGGGCCCTTGCGGGTGTCAGGCGACTCAGCTGGCAAGGTAGCCGGGGCTCGAGTGGAGTGGAAGGGGTTTGTGCCCCAGATCAAGCCCGGGTAGCCTGCTTCCCTATGTACCGCAGTCTCAAGTTCCACGCGATTGGATTGGGGTAGGCGCTGTGTTCCACTCACCAGAGGTCTTAGGGTCCCGTGGGGAGTCCCGTGTGGGCCCTTGCGGGTGTTGGGCAAGACTCCGCTGTCAAGGTAGCCCGGGGCTCGAGTCTCGAGTGGAGCGGAAGGGACTTGTGCCCCAGATCAGGCCCGGGTAGCCTGCTTCCCTATGTACTGCAGTCTCAAGTTCCGCACGATTGGATTGGGGCAGGCACTGTGATCCACTCACCAGAGGTCTTAGGGTCCCGTGGGGAGTCCTGTGTGGACCCTTGCGGGTGTTGGGCAAGACTCTGCTGGCAAGGTAGCCCGGGGCTCGAGTCTCGAGTGGAGCGGAAGGGACTTGTGCCCCAGATCAGGCCCGGGTAGCCTGCTTCCCTATGTACCGCAGTCTCAAGTTCCGCGCGATTGGATTGGGGCAGGCACTGTGATCCACTCACCAGAGGTCTTAGGGTCCCGTGGGGAGTCCCGTGTGGACCCTTGCGGGTGTTGGGCAAGACTCTGCTGGCAAGGTAGCCCGGGGCTCGAGTCGTCTATCTCCTTCTTGTGTGGTTCTATGCTAACTCTTCTTCACATTTCTCCTCTCTGCCTGTCTCTCTTCCCCATCTCTCTGCCTATTCTAGCAATACCAATATGCATTTTGTAATCTTACCCAACTCTGCCTATTATTTGTTTTCAATGTCCCCTCTTACTTTTATGTGGTCAATTATAATTTTAATTTTCTTCCTAAAACAGTCTTGCTCTATAGCCAAGCTAGCCTTGAGTTTGTTGTACCATTGCCATAGCCTTCCCAGTGCTGGGACTCTCACTTGGTGTACACCTTTCATGCTCAGCTTTTCTTGGTCAGTTTAAATTTACCCTTTAGGAGTCAGTTCAGATATTATATGAAGTATAATATGAAAGTATTTTTTCTACTGTGTCTTAGTTAGGGTTTTACTGCTGTGAACAGACACCATGACCAAAGCAACTCTTGTAAGGACAACATTTAATTGGGGCTGGCTTACAGGTTCAGTCCATTATCATCAAGGCGGGAGCATGGCAGGGTTCAGGCAGGCATGGTGCAGTAGGAGCTGAGGGTTCTACATCTTCATCCGAAGGCTGCTAGTGGAAGACTGACTTCCAGGAAGCTAGGATGAAGGTCTTAAGCCCACACCCACAGTGACACACCTACTCCAATGGCACCACACCTGCTAATAGTGCCACTCTCTGGGCCGAGCATATACAAACCATCACATACTCAGTACCACAATCTACTCCTAAGCCTTTTTATACTTCATAGCCTCTTTAATTTTGTTGACCTGTATGTAATTACCTACTGTAATTATACTCCCATATATATATACTTCCTTACCATTGACAAGTGCTTGAAGAAAGGGGCTACTCTGAATTCCTCATTATGTTCCTAATGGAATAGAGTAGGCCCTATGTGGATGCTGGAAAAAGATTGTGCTACCTACAGCTGTTCTACAGGGCTAGGAAGCTTCTCTTCCTAGTGAACAATAGTGAATGCAGAGACGCACAGCTGCTCCAGATGCTGCCGATAAGTGATGGCTGAGTGCTTGGCTCTAAATAAGACACTTAAACTACTTCCACTAAGGCTCAGGAAACACCATGAAAGAGAGTGCAGAGGAATGTGAAACCCAGATACAGGAAGAAGGAGTGTAAAATGCCAAATTCTGGGCATCGCATAGTCATCGCCATCTTAAACTTACACTGGACCTGCAGGAGACTTGCCTGCAAGTTTAATTATTGGATACCGAAAGATTCTGGAAGATTAAGGGCCATAGTCTTTGTTTCTGGACCCATTGATGAGTTTACCAAGTGCCAGTAGACAGTATTAAATGTCTGGTCAAAGAAATGACCTTGGTTAAGGTCAGTGTGTCAATAACAAAACAAGAAGCTTTGAAAGTGGGCAAAGGATTTGTAGAGAGGGAAGGGTGTTGAAAGGGTCGGACATCAGAGTAATTCAAATGCATTTTTATTCATGTATGATGTCCGGCACAAAGCAAGTTAGAAAAAAAAAGGATTACTACTTTGAAGTCGTAACTATTCATGACCAGCCCCTGTGCAAATACATCTAGTTTATGTCATGTCTGAATATATGTCCACTATACATTATACTATGAATACATATACATTTATACTTGATTTATCAAAGAGAACAACTCTTCTTTCCTGTGGAAGGAATCAGACTTTAAACAAATATCTAAAGAAAGGATGAGGGCTGGAGAGATGTCTTGGTGGTCAAGAGCACATACTGATCTTGTAGAAGACCTGAGTTCATTTCCTAGCACCCCCCAGGAGGGAGCTCAGAATGACCTATAACTTCAGCTCCAAGATAATCTGGTGTCATCTCCTGGCCTCTGTAAGCACGGCACCTCCCCGTCCCCATATACACATAATTAAAAACAAAATCTCTTAGGAAAGGGTAGCATAAAAGCCTTTAGGGTATGTTTCACATTGCTATAGGATATTCAGCTTGAAGGAAGAATGAGTAAGACATTGTATACACCTGGAGAAGACCAAAGGACTGGGTAAAGAAAGTCTTAGCTAGTGCATTCCTTGTGCCGTACACTACTCTCTTCCAATGTTAAATCCTTGATGTGAAGAGACATACTTCATAAGAAAGCATAAGAGATGCAGGGACCTTTGCTGATACTGTGAGTGACCATCCTTATAACTACTGACCTTGTCTGTATAACATCTATTTATAGTCCCTTTGTTATTATGTGCATTTGAAGTGCACAGGCGTGCTTTCTTCTGCACTTTCTCACAGAAGTTCCACTTCCCCCACCCCAGACTCTCTCCCACAGCAAGCACTGTGGGGTGCACAGGCAACTTGCCTCTGTGTTTTTCCACAGAATCAGAAGTTCTGCTTTCCCCAGATCTTGCTCCCCCATGCAGCAAACTGGGGCCTTCCTCTCCTTCCCTGGATGCTCTGAGAGAACTCCAGGAGCCACAGGTGCGAGCTTGAGTGAGAGGATGACAGCCTCCCTCTCCTCTGTGACACCAAGGCTAACACTCTCTCTCCCTGATAACTGGCTGGGCGCTTCCCAGGTATAGCTGGCACCTGTCCTTGGATAAAAGGAGATTAGGGTCTCCTGTTTAAATTATAGAAGGGAGGTGATCAGAGGTCACAGACAGTTATGGCTGGCCATAAAACTAGATCCTGAGAGACCCACAAAGATGATCAATCCTTAGGTCGGAAGACTCCCCCCTCTCAGCCACACAACTCAGCCCTACCAAGTGATACTGTGTTTGAGTTATGACTTGCCTTCCCCCACCTTCCCCCATCACCATAAGTATTCAAAGAATCTCTAACTATGCTGCATACAAGTGCTCACCTTTCAAGCTTGTGGTCACACTCCTGTCCTGCCCTGTGGGAAGGTTTGTGGTCCACGATTGCATAAGACGTTCTTGAGCTCTCCTGGGTTTCCCACAGAGTCGGGGCACAACACATTAAAACGACTATTAGAAAAACTTCAGCTGTTGCTTAACTTGTAGTGTAAGAGTTGAGTGGTGCTGATTTCTCTGGGTCACATCACATTATGTATTTAGAAGCTCCCATTTTTATATACTCTTGCAGAAATCTTATCCGTGTTTCCAAAAGTTGGGAGCCTTGGGGGAAGAACGGACATCATCATTACGGGAGATTTCTTTGACCCTTCTGCCCGGGTTACCATTGCAGGTAATTATGCTAAAATAAAATGGTTCAGTTTTTTTTTTTTTTTTTTTTTTTTTTGTTTTCGAGACAGGGTTTTTCTGTATAGCCCTGGCTGTCCTGGAACTCACTCTGTAGACCAGGCTGGCCTTGAACTCAGAAATCCGCCTGCCTCTGCCTCCCGAGTTCTGGGATTGAAAGCATGCGCCACCACGCCTGGCTTCAGTTTTAAATTCTCTAGGCTGTAGGTTTTGTTTGTTTTGTTTTGTTTTGTTTTGTTTTGTTTTGTTTTGTTTTGTTTTGTTTTTAAATCTCTCTTGGCTCATGGCTGTGAGGGGAAGCTGTCTTACATTTGAAATTTGTATGTATGTATGTATGTATGTATGTATGTATGCAGTGTGTGTATAGATGTGGATGAGTATATTTGTATGTTATGTGTCTGTGGTATGTGTGGGGTGTGCTGAGTGTGTATGTGTGTGGTGTGGTGTCTATGTGTATGAGTGAGTGTATGTGCATGTGGTATGTGTGTGGGTGGATGAGTGTGTGTGTGTGTGTGTGTGTGTGTGAGAGAGTGTATGTGAATGTATGCCACAGCGCTCCTGTGGAGGTCAGAGGGCAGCTTTTTGGAGTGGATTCTCTCCTTATCTTGGGGATCAAACTCAAGCTGTCAGGCTTGACAGAAGGTGTGTGCCTCCCATACACAGCCTGTCATTGGCTCTGGATTTGTCCTTTGTCCTTTCTGATATCTGATTCTTCTAAGGTCTTTCCCTGTATGTGTTAGCAACCAGGTGTGATTTTTGTCCTGTCACCTTGCACATGTGCCACATTGACAGGATGGCCTTCAGGAAGACTCAGCATATGTGCATATCTGTCCTATGGGTGCATGGAAGAGAAAACATATCTGCCTTGCCCCAAAGGTCTTCTTTGATTAAAAACAGCCTTTCTCTTCATCTTTGGCAGTAGCAGATGGGCATTTCCTATGCAGCCTCCTCTGGAGAGTTCCCTTGGGAAACCGCTTGGTGGTGCCTTTCTAGAACCCTTTGTCTTGAAACAGGGGTGCTTCTGACACCCACATGCTGTACTTACCCACCCCACAGAGCAAGAGGGTCAGCACCTCCCTGTGGAATGGAATTGCTTTGTGTGACTTGCTTGCTCACAGCCGGCCACACTCCATATTCAACCCCTGGTGCTCTGCACAGTCCCTTTCCTGACCTTCTGTCAGAGTGACAACTTTTGCTACTATCCAGACCCTGCCCTTTACATCAATAGGACCTTTTTCAGCCTTTTCTCCCACTGCACACTCATGAGTGAGTGTGTGGTTTTGTGGCGTGGGTTGCCTCCGTGGCATGCATACATGTGTTTTTGGCATGGCATGGTGTGTTTGTGTGTGTGTGTGTGTTTATTTACAGGTGTATTTATAGGTTTTAAAAATTCTCCTTAGGCATCCCATGTGATATTAGATATGTGTCTCCCAGGAAGATTGAGTGCACTACCAGGGCTCCAGGAAATGAAGCAAGGCTCACTGCTCCTCAGGCAGGTAAGGAAATCACTGGGGCTGCACAGTAAATTCTCCACTGCCATGCTTTGTCTCAAGGATCCAGGGAGTAGAAGGAAACATGCTTGAATTCTGTTCCAGCAGTGTGACTAATTAGATCCCCAATGCCATGATCAAGCCTATCATATCAGGGAATGTCTTAGCCTCATTTTGTTCCTGTGTGGCACTACATTCTTAGCCTCCACCGTATGTCTAAGCAGTAGACTTCAGGCAGAATATAACTGCCACCAAGACACCGTGGCTACTGAATGGAATCCCCAAACTGTCTCTCTGCATTTGGTAGGGAGGTTGTTTGCTTATGGACCGAGGAGACAGGAGCACTGGAGCATGCTCTTCTCTGTTCATAGCAGCAGCAGTAGGTAGATCAAAGAGTAAGGCACAATGGAGTATATTTAAATGCTGTTTATTTCCCCTGTGGGCATTTTTCTGTTGATATCACAAATGGGTATGTGAGGTGACATGGCCACCAGCATCTGCCTCCAGGAGACACCCATGGAGGAGGCAAGGCAGCAGGTTCCGCCTGTCTTCATTTGTTTGAAGCTCCCACATTTTCTGCTAGGCATTAGCACTAGAGGCTGCAGTTCAGTTAAGGATAAGGAAGGCTGGCATGTTGCTCTGTCAAGAACCACGGGTTGCTGTTCTGTGCATGAGGCACTGACCTAATGCTCAAAGCTGTAGCAAGCCAATTAGAAAGGCTCAGCACTTACAGGCAAAACTGCCCCGCAGGAGGGAAGCCTTCTTAAAGACAGTCCTTTTGGTGTGTAGAGAGAAACGCAAAGGTCTGTCTTGAGAATTCTGGAGCTCCCAGATTGCCAGTGTTTACTTAAGGAGAGCTCCCACCCAAGGAAACCAAAGTACTGAAGCAAGTGATGCAGAGAAAGTGTGTTTCCTGCGTCAGGACGTGGAAGGTGGTTCCCTTGTTGAGCATTTCCTGCTTTAGGTGCTGTACTCATGGTAGGATCATTTCCGGAAAGCAGCTATTTGAGTAAGTGATACCCTTTTTGAAAAGCTGTTGAAGTTTGTCCTGTGGAAGTAGGGCAAAACAAACAAACAAACAAACAAACAAAAAAACACTCAAAGCAGGGCTTCTCCAACATGGCTGATTCTTGCCCTCAGGGGATAAGATGATATTAGCATCTAATGAGTTCAAACCAGGGATGCAGTTCATCCTTCAGTGTACAGCACAGCCCAACAACAGAGCTGCCCAGACTAAAACAGCAACAGGACAGAGGTTAGGAATCTCAGAGTTAAAGTGATTTTCTTAACATGCTTTGAATTCTCTGCTTATCCCGTATTTATGATCCACTTTAGGGGCTAATGAGCAACATTAGTAGTTTATAATAGGTAACCTTTATCGAGTAATTACTGTATTTCCAGATCCTATAGTCTTTGAATATTGTTTCTAGTTCTTACCAGCCCTATTTTGATGTATGAGTGAATGGAGACTCAGGGTATTGAGGAATGCCTGCAAACCTCATACCTAGTAAATGATAGACCATAAATCTGAATACACAGTTAAATACATCTAGAACTTTAGTGAGTATCCGGGATGACTGTCCAACACTGATAAAGATAGGTATCCAGTACCAATGCCCAGTGCCTTTTGCCTCTAGGTTTGCTTAACACAAAGTATAAAGATATAAGTGCAACATCAGTTAAAATACCACATAATCAAACTATGCCGCCAACTGG